>NW_020170400.1:266861-268127 GCF_000524195.1 Echinococcus granulosus
TTCACACAGATGAGGGTGATCCATTTGCTTCTTCCCGACAACTCTCCCTTTCCAAGTAATGTGGACGTGAGCCAATTGTTGCATCACTCAGTTTGGTCAGTGAGTGAAGGTCCTCGGTTATTTACGCCCCAAGTAACCTGTCGTACGATAGGACTTACTTCTTTGCTGTCAGGAGTGGAATGCCTTCCTGAACTTGATGTATGCATCTTTGGGTGACTCATCCATCACCGGCAGTAAGCAAAGGCAAAACCTTTTCTACTTACATTTGTTAAGTTTGCCTACCACAGTTCCACATCTGGCCCCTAAACAAGAATAGCATTTCAGAGAATACAACAATATGCACCCAGGCGTTATGCCGACCGATAGACTGTCTTGTAATTTGCTCAAATGATCATGCGATTCAGAAATCCCTCCAAATTACTTAAAGTTCTTGCACCTCACTAAAGGGAAAAAACCGGTCAAACTTTCTGCATCATCTGCCGCACGCAGTGTCCACTAGTGAGGGCTAAACGTCCATCATTTGCTTCTCTAATATGACATTTGCTTATGACGTCTGTAGTTTGTGTCGTGGCATTTGATGGATTTAGGTTTATGTCTCCTTTGCTATTTAAATTTCTTTTACCCCTAGCGCTGGTGTGGGACCTTATAAAATGTCAAAATGCCAATTGTTGGTTGCCTTTATTCTGAGCACATTTCTGTCCAGACATCTATCTGCGTTCCATTTAGCTTTGTGGATAGTGGGGCTGGTTTTTGGAGGATATCAGCTGCCACCTCATCCGTCCATTGTTTTATTTCCTGTTGAGACATTCGTCTATAAAAGACGTCTTGGTGCACCTCTGTTACCAATATGACACCCTGAGTTAGGCCTGCAGACCTAATCAATTACACAAGTGTCACATAAAACTGATAGGCATAAACGAGGGCTGACAGACTGGTTTATTTGTCAAAAATCTCACCCTGAACCTCTGTTTTTGTCTCAAAATTCTCAGAAACCTTATTACTGTCAATACAAAATGTAATGAATTAAAAAAGTGCTTTCTTTACAAATAAGTTTTCCTGGTTTTCATTGCTTCCGCTTTTCAAATCAAATCCTCCCTCGAATGCAGTCCCAAGAGCCCGACTTGGTGTGTACAAGTACAGGAGCCAATCAGAAGTGGTTATTTGTGGTTCAGGCATTTCTGCATGCGGTCAGTGGTTTACGGGGCCGTTTGTGGGGGCCAATCCGACCAATTGGGATTTTTGTGGTTTATGAATTCGAAAGTCGTC
>NW_020170400.1:268227-271674 GCF_000524195.1 Echinococcus granulosus
TTTTTCGCCTACATTACTTTTGAATCCGTTTTTTTTCCTCACCACCGATTTCTAATTTTAACAGAAAGATATTTTATTAGTTGCCAGGTTGTCAGCCTCACTTTTTTGATCTACCAAACGAAGCTTTCAAAATTAAATGTCCTACTCAAATGGATAACATTAAATAGCTCAAAAAAATTATTAAATTTTGAAATTGTGCTGCGTATTCTTTCGCTTAGTTGCCATGACTACCATCTGGTGTACCTGAATGGAGCAAACCAAAACCCACGTGATACTGAACAATAATTACAACTTTTTGCGGGAAATAAACTTTTCACGGAAATCTCTAGGTGGAGAAGACAGACAATTGGCCGTAAAATCGAAGCAAGTGAAATTGGCCTAAAACAGGAAATCGTTGGATGACAGAGGTAGGGAGGGAAGGTGGGTGGATAGTGAAAACGCTGGGCTATTTTGGGAGTCCATTTTGTAAGTCCGAATTGTGCACACACGTATTGGCACATATTCTTCTGCTACACCAGAAGCACGGCAGAAGAAGCTGTAACAACTATGCGAGAAGGTTGTGTATGGGTCATGTGAAAATGAAAATATTTTCTGCCTGTCGACTTCACTCTTTCAATGGTTTGTCAGTAGGCAAATTAGTGGTTATTTATGAATAAAAAGTATCTCTTAAACAAATTTTATGGATTTTTTTCCAAAGCAAGTCGACTTAAAAGGTAGAAATGTATTTGTAATTATTTTGAAATAATCTTAGCATTGCTTACTTTGGCATTTATCAATCGCTACATGATGACCTGTGGGGGGAGGGAGAGAAGGTGACTACCAGCTGACAAATCAACTCATTCTATCATGTTTTCTCGGTTCTCTCTGGAATCAGGCGACGAAATCAGCAAGGACTCTACATCTCCCATCTTCAAGGTGCGGATTTCAGAGTCCTCTTTAGAATGGCAAGGACATCCAGAAAAATCACCTCCCCCCATTACCGTTCAGGAAGCCAGCAGCATACGCACCTATTCGACCTGCTTCTGTGCGTGGCTACGAGAAGTGAATGCAATGCGACGTGAAGTAACGCGAGCCTTTCTATTGGGTCCCTTTCTGATGCTGCACAACCTCATGATGGTACCAGCAGATCTGGGTCTTCTGCCCTCGCTAGTTCGACCGGCTCCAAGCGAAGTGGAGACTGCAACCACTGTCGTACAACGTCAGGTGTTTCGACGGATTCAACTACCATTGGACAAGGTTCTGCATGTACAAAAGGTTACAAAGGCCAGTTTTTCTGAGATCTCAATGAGCCTTCTCTCTGGAGCCTTGAGAGCTTATCAACAGGTTAGAAAATGGTTATTTTTTAAAAAAAATATATGGGGTGTAAAGTAGAGCTGAGAAATTAAAAAAAAATTCATAATTTTTTGTTGTCAAACGCATCATTACTTCGTAAACCTTTTTTATAATTCACACATAAGCTAGGAGCAACGTTCAAACTCTTTTCATCAGAACTTGTAGATTTGATTCCACGACTTTGATGCATCTCGGTGGGTCTAGGATCACTTCTTACCTTCGAACAGCATAATGGTGATCGACTGGTAGTATATTGTTGAAAGGGAGTCTTTAGTGGTCAATCTGTCCCTTGTTGCATGCGGGAATATTTGTTCAAAACCAGAGCTATGTAGGTCCTAAATTGGGTATTTATTCCTTTTTCTTACTTTGTCATGATTTCAATACTAACCAGCCGTGCACCTGGATCCCCTCAACTTTACAGGATGCAGATCTCTATGTCTTGAGGCAAAAATCTCCGGCACGTCCTAATCCTACCTACTCCGCCTTTACTGCGCTCATTAGTATTGTGAGGCTGTATGATCCAGTCGTTCACTAAAAGCGCGTTCTTTCGGTTAAGTACAGATTTGGCCACCAATCCATGAAGTCAGTATTGTTCGGTGAGTGCTGCAAATTGTGCAGACGAGCTACCCACAAAAACATTGTGGATAAAACAGTTTAGAATTCGCGTAAATAAAGTCAATGTTCTGTTACAGGTCTATACGGAATGGGAAGAGTTGAGAACCCCTTATAGGTAATTTTAAAGGGTAATCAAATATGCCGCCAAAAATTACTTTATTCCGGGTAAATAATCAACCGTTCAACTTAAAATGTCCAGTTTGCAATTTTTCCCAAAGAGGGGGGCGCATTAACGTCTCCTGAAGGAAACAGTCGACCTTCCTACCACAATTTTATCTTCTAATCCACTTTAATCACGTGATTGTCTGATGGCATGAAAAGGTGGTAACCACGTGAAGGAATTGGCGAGGAAATGACGGAGAAGGCAGTCTTCTTTACCCATTCCTAAAGTACGGCACCTTGACTTCCTCTTCAGAAGACGATTTAATGCACAACTTCGAGATGTGTCATGTCGAGTGGATAGACTTTGGCCGCGCTTGTTTAGCTTTAGTGAGAAAGGCATAGTGAACAACTGTCTGCATTCCAATGCACACAAAGTGACCCTACACTTCTAACGGTGGAGTGGTGCCTTAGAAGTGTCGGCATGACCTGTGATGTGTTTGTTTGTTCAGTCAGCAAACCATCCAATAATAATATTTACTTTGTGGTTACAATATAGCCATTTTGGAACCAAACACATGGAAATGCGAGGAATGGGGGTGGGGGGCACGCTGTTCTGCTACCACGACTTTCGCGACTCTGGATTTCATCGTGAAGTAGACAAGCTCCAATCATACCTTGACGTAAGTGACCTTGAAGCAGGAGGAAAACTTATGACAACTCAATGAAGGGTACCGAAGTGATAGATTTGCGCATATCTATGCGTCATGCTATCCATCTCACAGGTCTTCCTATCCTCTCTCCCTCCCACTTGTGGAAGGTGGGATAGAATCTATCTTTGCCCCCTTGAATGACGTCTCCTGCATTGACCCCACCAACCAGTGTATATTTTTGTTTAGTCAAGCATAACTGTCAAAGTTTTTTTGATTATTTTTAAACCATTTGTCAAGAACTTGCATTCTTTCGGACACACACAGCAGGATGTGATAGAGTGTGTGTAGTCGTTTTTGCGTCATTTTTACCACAAATACGGCGACAACATCAAGAGCAACGCGAAAACATCGCAGTAAGATGTAATAAAAGTAATTTTTATGCCCAATTTTCTGGTTTATAGCATTTGCTGATCATAAAAGGATAATTAATTGTGAAGAGAGGTTTGAAAAGGTGGAACAAGGAAGGCAGAGGACCCATTCACATAGAATATGTCTTGGTATTACAAGGTGAACAAAAAGATTGTGCGGCTTACCAATTTAATCCGATGGAAGTGAGTTGAGGCGTAAATAACCGAGGACCTTCATTCACTGGCCAAACTGAGTGATGCAACAATTGGCTCACGTCCACACTACTTGGAAAGGGAGAGTTGTCGGGAAGAAGCAAATGGATCACCCTCATCTGTGTGGA
>NW_020170400.1:271774-316066 GCF_000524195.1 Echinococcus granulosus
TTCGACGGAATAGCGTTGCAGCCTATAGGCCGATGTGTTATCAATTGAGGGGAATAGAATATATGAGGATACTTTTCTTCTTTATTAGCTCATTTTTTTGTTTATAAAACCACAAATCGTTTTGCTTCTCCTTGCCTAAGAAATATTTAATTGCTTTATATTTATCGGTGCTTTTAACACTTAATAGACTTCAGGTCTGAAGTCACCTCTAGATCTACTTATCCGAACCTGCACACCAACGCCTAACTTCGAGTTGTGCTGTGAACGTCTTCTTCACCTGAATCGTCATCGAGATACCGTCGAAGGTGAAGTCAGTGGTCACGAATCCGAGCATCATGAGGCACTGACAGCACTCAATGAAATCGCCAACGGCCCACCAGCTCATTGCATCTTCACGCCGATGCAACTGCCTCTGAGTGAAGAAGGCATGATTCCACGTCTCTGGCGCGTGCATCAGCGCATGCTGACTCTTCAGCGAACCGCCCTGGCTGTGACTATGGCGTGGACACGGGACTTGCTTCACCTCCTACTTCCTCATGGCTTAGCTCTGCGTGCGGATAGTCTATTGCTGGGCGGGTCTTCCAAGTGCAGCGTCACATTTGCTGAAGTTTCATTGGAAAATACTGATGGTGTAGAGGGATCCATTTCTTCGATGCTTGGAAAAAGATCAAAATATGGTAGGTATAGTGCGTCTCCCAATCGACCTCTGCTTCATTTATGCACAGTTTGTCAACAGAAATGAGTCATTCTACCACAACTTTTCAAACTTGTCAATTTACCACTTTCAATGAAAGAATAGTCTTTTATGTGGTTTAACGATAAGGTATGCACCATTGAAATGGGCGCCGTGGCCTGAGAAGCACCACGCGATCTGAATCCTCACTCACGTACACCATTTCACTGTACAGCACTTCTGGCCTTCTGTATTGGTAGATATCCATGGGCTCGAGTCTTGTAACTTCATTCCCAAGGAACCCCATTTATCGCAACAGACTGTTCCGCACATGCACTACCGCTGTTGGGTGCCACCGTGATTTAGTATGTCTGGAATGGGTTGGACCACAGCTATGAATAGAACTGGCCAACCGCGCGTGGTAGTAGGATCCACCTGTCATCTGCTGCCCTGGGCAACACTATCTGTGGTAGCACCGTCCAGATGTGTTCCAGCAGGGCATAAATTATTTATCAAATTTAACTATTTCTAAAAATTAGAAGAAACGCAAGCTTTTCTTAATCCAAGAAAGGGCCGTGTCTACTTCAATGTTCGGATCTCAGCTAATCCGTTTGCAAATGGATCTACCTCGATTTTCTTTCAGTTTTGCCGTACAGCGGGGGGTTTAATGACTAAGCAATCAGGAAAAGGACTTAGATTGTGCACAAAAAACCGTACTTATACCTAGACGTGGAATTAAAATCTGCTTCATTTTTGCCTGCATTTGTGTAAACACGAGGTCTCCTTAACCAATCCACTTTTTTTCCGTTTTGAATTTTTCGTATGTCTAATTATTAACCGTTATTTCCACCTAAAAAATAGAAGAGAGGACTTTCGTTCGTCATTAAATTTTACGTCAATAACGAAAAATTCCGTCCATTTTGAAAATTCTTTTAGGTGGTAGAAAGCGATCCAAAAGATGGCTTCAATCACGTCGGAGTTGGTTGTCAGGTCAAAATGTCCTTAAAATGGACATTTCTCAAGCCCTCCAACTAGTCAATCGTCCCAATTCACCTCAAACGTCTACGGTTTATGATGAAAGCTCATCGAACGAGCGCAATCTCGACCTTCTCTACCTCTCAGGTGGAGTGCCAATCGTACGAATTGAGGCCTGGCTAGCGAATCATCATGGGGCTTCAGCATTTGATAAATCATCTTTTTCAAATTCGTCGTCTTTTGATGTTGCCACTGCGGCTGGGAGTGGCGATGGAAAAGCTACCATGTGTCGTGATTTGGCCGTGGTAACGTGCGCCTATGGAAGCCATTTAACTGTTGGTTTGACTGCTAGTTGTCAGATGGACGGAACTCCCGGAGTCGACCTCATTTTGAACACTATGCTTAAACAGGTGGGTTGTCTAACTTGTCCAGTTATAAGTAAAATAACTTTCTACTACTTGTTTTAGCTTAATAACCTCTACAAGTTATTGGACAGTCGATTTCCAGCAAAACCGGTGATTTATGCGCCTCATCGACGTATTCACCCTGCTGCAGGAGCGAGCTCGTCCTCCGCTCGGACACGAACCATTCAGAGCTCTGTGAAAACTCATAATCGTCCACAAACTGCCTCAAATCCGACTTCTCCGCAGTTGTCACCAGCTACACTGCATGAGTCGCCCACTCCTGATGCCATCGGTGGGGAACTCGTAAGAGAAATGAAGTCTACTCATACTCAAATAAGTAGTAACAATTTTACTCCACTTTCGTTTGTTTAGACAAAGGATAGGGGAAATCAATTCCTAAAGTACACCTTCCCACCACTAAGATCCAGTTTGAGACGATCTTCACTGCGTCGACGTCAAAAGCGTCACAGCAATGAGGCTTTGGCAGTTGAAAAGGCTGCTGATGAGGCAGATGGCGCATTGAAATTTGTGCCGATTATAAAGTCACCCTCAACGGCAAAGAAAATCGAGGCCAAGAGTCAAACAAAAAGAAAAAGGGTTGATGAAAGTTCTAGAAGTGAAACGACCAAGAAAACACCAGAAAGCACTGGTTCGGTTAAGAGTTATCGCCGTTTCAGTCTTGCCAGAAAGGTAATATTTTTGAACAATAGTGGAAAGTTAATGTAAGTGGAATAACTTCACATTCGTCCTCCTTTAGGTAAAAAAGCGCCCAGCTAAACCACCTTCACCCAATCTACAAAAATCGCAAGTCCGCTTTGTGACAGAAGAGGATTGATGGCTGCAAGTATGATGGGGATTTTGAGGAACAAATATGGTGAAATTTTTTTACGCTAGAAACAACTTTCTAGGTTGCCTTTAGTCGTGACTTAACTTTGTATACACGTAAGAGAGTACCATCCGCCCTGTTTTTTCCTTGTCCCTTTTTATTTCAATTTCTCAGACTATGTTTGAATAAATAGAGTTGAGGGAACAAGACTTACCCTTCTTCAACCACCAATAGGAAGAATTTGGCTTTAGGAGATACCCTAATACTAGCTGCACACAATCCCAATTCCTGCAAGCTGATCGGTTTGAGCAGTATTGGCAAAGTGCTTAAGGGGAAAAACGACGAAAATGCCACCCCTCAATTTTTCACACACTGCCCAACCGACCCCATCTAATCGCGGCTACAATGAACCATCTTCCCAAGTAGAGACTGCTCACCCAGGCCCAAAAGGTGGTGGGGAAAAAACCGAATTCCCCTATGGAACACTTAAACAGAAGGGTCAGCGCTAACACATGTATCAAGCAATTCAGTGAGTGACCCGCACTACACCAGTTTCAGGGTAGGGCATAAGGTGATACAATCCAAACGGGGCATTCAAACCTAGAAACTTACTATAATTTAATCCAAAACTGAGCCGGCTCCCCACGTAACATTCATAAATTCCACATGAAAATGTTGGTAAATCACAAATTAGTCAATTACCAAGGTGTCCAATTAGTGGGACAAGAATAAGCAAGTGAATTGAAGAAAACTACTACCAAGGAATTGTAAATTATAAAAGGAAGCAAATTTTTATTAAAACCTTGACATGCAGTTTTGCTGGTCTAAGAGTCGGATTTTAAAGAGCTAGAAATTATCAGCAAGTGGCAAAAATTTATTAAAAACGTGATGTACGTTAGCTTTGTACAGACGATGAAACATACAACAAATGGAGTTTATCTCCGAATCGGAGCTCCACGACCACGACCACGTGGGCCTCCCCTGCCTCTTCCACGAATCATGCCACGACCACGACCACGAGTTGATGAAAGAACTACAAAGCAAGTAAATGGAACAAGCAAACGTACTGTTTTCTTTTCTCGGTTTGCGCTTAGTTGGTCCCTCGTCGATGAGAAGTGTATCCAGAGGGAGAGTATCAGGTAAAATAAAGTACCGGATATTATTGCCACGAACGGTAAGAGTATCCATATTTACGCTCTCCTCGTTCTTCATCGTAAGTTTGACGGATCTCAAGTGCGTATTCATTGAAACATCAACACAAGCAATGGTGCCGTGAACTTGTGTGCCATTTTTAAGTTCGATTGTTACGGTTTCATGGTTTAACTTCATAAGAAATCTATACGAAAATTCACGTGAAAGCTTTGGTTATTACAGCAAACATGTTGTGGACCAAGTACAAAACAGACAGTTACCTCACAAGCTTCATCCTCACGCTAACTCGATCCAACCGCCGCCTGAATTGAAAGGCGCGACGCAAATAAACATATTAGTAATAAATAAACATTACCTCATGATGAAATTTAGAAGAAAATAAGGGAGTGACGAACAGCTAGTGTATTGCGAAACTCGAAAGAAAGATTTATCAAATTTTAGGAGGCAGATTTATGTAAGACTTAAGCTACATAAATTTCTTAGAGCAAAAAATCCGCACAGTTGCTAGTCAAAGCAATGCAAAGGGTCATACACAGTAAGAAAAAGGCTGCAGCAACTTTAAAAACGGACTACATTAGTGATCGTGGTTCAATAAATCTGTTTAACCTACCGGATATTGCACAAGGTTTTGTTCATTTGTTTAACACCAGATTTTGCCCAAAAACATCTTACAGGTCTCCACTGCTGTACCTAATTAGTGTAGGCAGGCCTCCAGGTTATACGAATAGCCTTAGTGTATTCTGTAAGTCGAATGTGTATTCGGTTTGAGCATCGCGTCTCCTTTGGCAAAGCAAGAAATCCATAGCATTGAAATTTCCACGTCAAGCTTGCTTTTTTAAATTGAAGCTAACAATCTTGCTCTCCAAAAAGCAAAGGTTAATTTGCCTAACGGGGAAAAATGATTGGAATACAAATTCTTTAATATAGGTGGAAACAGCTAAAAGTTATGTTATGGGCTAATAATAAAGAATTGTTAGCAAAATAGTGTATGCAATACAAATTTTCAGAGCTTGATTTAGGGCAGGGGATGTTTTAACGTACCAGGACAAGGACAATTGGGCTTTGACAAATTTCGGAAATTGCGTGTAGTTGGCTGAGGATCCTGGATTCGAAGTTAATCACACCCAATTTTTTTGTGTCGAGATGCCGAATTTGAGCAGAAAAGAAGAGCTTGAATTAAAAAAGGTGAAGCTTGCAGCGCTAAGAGAAGAAAGACTGCATCGAGAATCGCTCAGAAAAAAGGGTGCACTCTCTGCGGATATCCTCCCTATTCCTGCTGTAAAAGGTGTAGATGCTGAGAAAATTTTAAGCGACCTTGGTATTGGAGCTGATGGAAAACGGGTTTTTGCCCTGAAAGATTCTAATGTTTTCAAATCACAAAGTTCTCCTGCGTTAGATTCAAAGTATACCATCCCGAATATTTTTCATGTTCCTTTAGGTCTGTATCACGAAAACATCCCAGGCTTGTTGCTTCTGGACTAAATGAGTGTTCATTTGAACCGGTTAATGAGGAGAGGTATTCGAAGGAGACTCAAACGACAAATGAAATCCCTTGTGAAACTCCGTGTTTGTTTAACTTTGGGATTTTTTCCTCATTTGCCCTTTTTAGCTATTACCACCGATACTTGGCCGGAAACACCATCGTTGGTGACTGGGCCTACCTCTAGAGCACAAGTCAGTTTAGAATGGGACGATGAACTCCTAGCTGGTAAGAATAATTAAAAAAACGCCGTTTATACTCTTCATAAAGAAAATATTAACGCTAATAATCATCCTATAATTTTTTGTCAGATTGTCACTTACTTTTTGACAATTTTAAATGTGCTGAACTTTTTTATAATTGAATTGGTTGAATCTTCATTTTTTTGTATTAAAGTGGATGGAGATGACCCATTAATTGATGTAGAGGTTTCACCTATTCCGAATCACATCGACGCCGATAAACATGTTCGAGCACAAGACACTACTACTCCATCACGAACCCAAGGTAAAGGCTGACACACTCCTTTGCTCGTTTCAATTCTGTAAATCCATTTGGTTTCCTAGCTTATTCATCAATTCACCATAGCATTCTCCTTTTCTTTATCTTTTTTGAAAAATTAGACACAACCATTAAGAACTGGTTGTCCTCGGTTGCACACACGTTAATATGCCGGATTTGATGTCATAACTTCCCAGCGATATTCGATTGGATTTCAGGGAAGGAAATGACAGACGAGGACAAGAAAAATATACAGTTGTCAGAAGAATTCCAGAATTTTTTTTTGCGTGCCTCCACAATAGTTGAAGGTGCTTTGGAAGAGGACGAACGTGACATCTTTTTTGACTACAGTGGCGCTGATAAGGAAGAAAAGTGAGTTTTTTGGTTTTTTCATTATTCAGATTATTTATTTTCATATAAACTACGTTAGGAGTCTGGTCTGTTTGCCTACATTTTCAAAAAAAAACCTATTTAATTATAAACTAAATACGCTTATAGACTTGGAAGAAGCTGAAAACCTCAGTAACTGTTCTTGGTGCAGTGAGAAATGAGATACGGTGCTCATTGGCTGACTCACTGCGCTAGCCAACATTTCTCTGTTTGTAAATGTGTAATGCGTGCCTAGTGTTGGAAAAGGAGTGCGTTAATCTGCATAACGCCCGAGAGTTAATCCTGCCATTTTGCTGTGCGTTAGAAACATCTGCCAACAACCCGAACTTAATTGGGCCTCTGATTGGTGGACTAGGTTTCAAAGTCCTACATAAACACCTGGCAAGGTCTTCCATTGAATAATCCGGAAATGAGCCCTATTTTAGCCATTTACTTACCATTATTGTCTACTTTTCACTATTAGAATTAAGGGTTAGCGACATAACATGAACATTTATGCCGAAAGAAAATACTGAGCTCTGCAAGGCCTCACCAAATAATATTAAGCAATGTATCAAGCGTATGCAACTGTTAAAAATAACTGGTTTTTGGAGGCAATGAAGTCCTAAAATTTTCCGCCTGACAAAATGATTGGTCTGCTTTAATGATTGGTTGGACGTCTACCTGTATCTTGATTGGTTACTAGGCTAGCTAAAGCACAGCAAATGCTGACCGAGGACTGTATCTTCTTCGACGAATTCTGGACGTCTAACCGTGTGGTGACAGCTCTTGACTGGTCTCCCAACCATCCGGAAATTATTCTAACTGCCTATTCCGCGATTCAGAAAGAGGAACCGGCCCTAACTCCTGTGAATCTCTATGCCGCAGCAGCAACCGCTGACGGTGTCTGTGTGCTGTGGAATCTGAAGTCAAAAAAATCTGAGTCAGCATCAGAGTCGGTATTCACATGTCAAGCATCGGTCACCACTGCTATCTTCTCCGATTTCCATCCAAACCTTATTATCGCCGGCACATACGTGGGGCAGATTGTGATTTGGGATACTAGGTATGCGTTGTTGTCAACTTATTTCGTGAATCAGTAGCTCGGCCTTCCCTCTCGTACTCCTAACAAAGGTTTTCATTGACTGTTAGAGTGAATCGGAAAACACCAATCCAACGGACCGGACTGGGCGGGAACTCGGCTCATTGCGAGCCAATTAGGTCGATTGTTGTGACGGGTGACCAGAATGCTAACAACCTCGTCAGCGTTAGCGCTGATGGTAGGCTGTGTGGTTGGAGCCTGGATATGCTCGCGAAACCGTTTCAGACCATGGAACTTGTCTACAAGCAGGCGAAGACTGTGGCACCTACGTCAGTGGCTTTCGTGCGAGATTTTGATGACAGTTTTTTGATTGGTACACAGGATGGATTCATCTATGCTGGCTGCCGGTCTGGAAGGTAGATGTTTACATTTTTATTGTTTCATATTACTTAATCAAATTTCAGTAGCTTCGGTCCAGAGTGATTTAAATAACAGTTAAAGGCACCATTTCTTGTACAAATTAAGTAAAACTGATCGTATACGCATATGGTTGAATGCTTTGGTAACGGTTCAGCATTGTTATGCAAAGGGGCATGCCTTCACAAGTTTAAACCTGCAAGTAATTAAACATGAACTATTTCGGGTCAAGTTAGTGATAAATCTTGTGTTATTTTATCATTATTTTGGAAAATAATGTGTATGGTGTGTATGGTGTCCATTTTGATATTTTACATTTTCATTGGTCGTTACTTTACTCTCAAAATTTATTCCTCTTTATCCCTGCACAGCATCCCTACGTGGACCCTATTTGGTCGGCCAATAGCCAGCTATCTGTCAAAAGTATCTTGATATTAGGGGAATAACCGTTGGTTGCACCCTCTGCGACCCTCTAAACACAAAATAACCAGAGGCAAAATACCAGGAATAGTTTTCTAGAAGCAAGCAGTTGCAGAATACTTTCTAAAATAACCGACATGTCTCCAATGGGACTCGAGCTTGTATAATTTATTTTTATAAAGCATCCTCTCTCCAGACTTCTTTGTTATCTGTCTTACGTACGATTAGTTGGTACCGAGAATAGATAGCAATCACTTGGAGGAGTTTCGTCGCAGGGGTACGAGGGGTGCTGCTGAAGATGAGGCGACACCTCTCTTACACCCATCCTACAGTGCAAATCTTCTCACGATTTAGTGCAGCTATGTGAGGCCTCATGTTGTCCTGATTTTTTAGTTTTAACTGGTTCTGAAAAATGGGCTTTTGTACACACCCTCACTTTAGCTGTTTGGCCTTCGGCAGTGAAAAATCGCACCTGCAGGGCATCACACACCACACAACTCAGTTTTCTAATGGTGAGACTGTACGCGTTTTGGAACCTCAGTTGCAGCAGAATATAAGAGGTTTTTCTCATCATAACTTCCTTTCGACAGACTATCTGTAAACAGCACTGAAGTCTTGTAAATAGTATGTGCCATTCTAGGCTTCTTTGTGATCTTCCCGGCTGAGTTGACATATTAGTACCGAAGAGACGGGAATGGATTAACCACGGTGGTAGCAACTGGCTCAAAATCGCAGGAGTATTAGAAGAAGGCAATGCAAGTAGTATCGGGTACTGGTGGACCGGCCCATAGTTCTGTTTTGTGCTGTAGACAAACAGCCGTATGGACTTTACACGCCCATGCAGTTTACGGAAAGGCTCGCGAGCTTATCTTACCGAAACACATTATTTGGTCTGACAATTTGCCATTGATCTCCCCACCTCAATGTCAATCCTGTATTATGTGATTTCAGTGATCCAGGTGTCAATATGCAGTTCGAGGGTCATCATCATGCTCCAGTGACAGCTATAGCAGTGCCTAGTGCAGGTGATCCCTTGAACGATGCCAACATCTATCTCACCACCTCCATGGATTGCACGGCTAAGGTGTGGTCAAGAATGGAAAGCCATCCGTTGGTATCGTTTGCGGATCGAAACGATTACCTCCTCCACTGCGACTGGTCGCCTTCACATCCTGCTCTCTTTGCTACGGTTGCTATGAGTGGTCACCTGGACATTTGGAACTTGAATATGAACAGTGAGGTTAGTATTGCCGTGGACTATAGCGGATATGCGTGTCTGAAAGCGTGTAGTAGAAAGTCTGAGCAGATTCTTCTAGAAAAATAAACGGATATTGCTCCGCTAGGTGGCCCTTTGTCTTGCTTTAAGTGTCTTCCTAGGTACTATGTGTGACTACTTTCCTCTTCCAACTATTCAAGTGAGGAGCGAGGGTAATTGCGCGATGGGACAGTAGATTATACATTAACATCACAGCATATGCCATTTGCCTTTGGCTTTGGGGGATATGGTTAAGAAGTAAACAATGATCTGCATCAAGAAAACTTCTTATTTGTCAATTATTTTTCACGGAAACATTCACCATTTTACCGCCATTCAGTCACCCATCTAGTTTTTCTTAGCTCTCTATAACACGAGGAATTGTACGACTTCCACATTACTTACAACATTTACTGATTTTGTAGATGTATTGCCTGCCGCTTCCGTTCGCAGATGACTTAAAATTAGTCGCCGTTTCTGCAACTTCAGCCATCTACAGCAGATCTATTTCTCATAGATTAACCAGACGATCTTTGAAGCTACTTTGTTCTCCAGAGGGAGTAGACAATGTAGATATATCCTAAAAACGCTGCTGCTGACACAGACAAGTCTAGCAGTAATGTTGTAAGAGGTGCAGAGGCTGGAGGGCCTGTGGACTATGCGGAATGAACCGAGTTTCATGCCATCGTAAAGGAAACCCAGCCACGGGTGAATGAAAAGGTTTGCGCACTTCTGTGCTGAGTAATGATGAAATCAGGGCTTGGCCCCAACCGCACGCTGTCCCTGAAAAATAAAATCTAGGAGTAATGCGTCGCTTACTTTTTTCAAGAAAGGCTATTTCACTTAATTTATTCGCAGATTTACTATGATTTATGGATAAACCCACTGGTGAGTTCAGTATTTTTTGACCCATTTAAGTCATGGAAGAATTCCCCAATTTTTTTTTATTATTTAAAATATTCAGAGCTAATTAAAAGGTTATCTGCATTTACGGAAAAGTACTCATCTTTTATTCATGCAAAGTACATCTTATTTGTTTGAGAATAAATAACGCTTTTACGTAGAACTGGTAAGATGCAGGGATTTTCCACATTAAATCCGAGAATTTTACTGTCAGAACTTCAGCGTCGGGCCAGTTTTATACTGGTCTAAGTCCTCATAATAGTCGTTACCTTTTTTCCACTTTTTAGGTTCCAACCGCATCCACAGTGTTGAGTAATGACGCAGCACCAAATTGCTGCAAATTCGAGAGGAAAGGTACCCACATTGTCGTCGGTGATGATTACGGTCGAATTCGCGTCTTCGCCATCAATGATGTGAGTACTGCTCTTTTGTCAGCATTCCGTCAAAAGCCATCTCTACGTTTTATTTTATGTGCCATTCTCACCAGCTTTTAGCCTTTTCTGCACTTCTGTTATGATCATGTTGGTGGTATTCAGGATGTACTGAGCCAACTCATGAGATGAGTGTGAAGGTACTATTGGGACAGGTTCTATCAATCACGGAAGGCACATAGCATCAGCGATAAAAGCCGAAAGATACTTTTTGTGGCTTATGTTCATAAACTACCTGTAAAATGCGGGTTAAATATGATTTCCGTGAATCAAAACAATAGATCAAAACTGGCGATGCTTTATCAAGATCATCACAACTTCTACAAAGTATTGATTTCTACCATGGTGGTAAACTAAAGTTTGGCACTTCCTTCCCAAATCCCTTACAAGAAATACCATCAGCTTGAGGATTATTCGTTGCTTTTTTTTTCAAGAAAATCGCATCTCCTCGCACGGACGAATGGACGGTCTTTGAGAAGCATATCCAGCAGCTCACAGAGACAGCGAGGCAAGATGAGAAAACCGACTCAATGATGCATGATTTTGATTTTTCAGATCTTTAACACCTAAAACCCTGACTTTACCACCATATTTTCCGGGTCGCAAAGGAGTGGCATTATTCTTCATTTCATTTGTTCATCTTTGGTGCACAGGACTTCGAGCGCATCTTTGTTTATCATTTGTACCTTTTTGTATTATTTATGAACAATTCTAGCTAATGCTAGGAGTATGATTCTGTATTTATCGTCCAGTAGTCCAAGATCGAAAATAAGTAGTGGTAATTCAGTAAGAGTGGGATTTCGCATTTTAAACTATATTCATTGCGCGAAATCGCGCCAAAGCACAGGTCACTTACACATACCACAGAATGTGAAATTTAACCGCAAATTCAGAATGTCGAAGAAAAGGTAACACGATAGAGAAAATCTTACAAAACGCGCCGAACAAAATATATCTGTTTTTACGTACAAGAAATTCATTGTGCAAGCAAAAACAGAAAATGATCAATATCTCCAGGCGTAGAGTACAATGAATTTTAGAAATTCACACTATACTTTAAAGGGGAAAGAATTTCTCTATAAAACAGACTACATTGAGTTAACTACACTAGTTTCCTTACCTTTGCGTGTTACGTTTTTTATTTTACCATTATGAACAAATTGCACAAAATATAAAATTAGGTACTACAAGCGTAGTTGGTTTAATGTGCAATTGTAAATGCAAGAATTCGAATACTCTCTGTTGTTTAGATAAGTATATGTTGCGGGTTCGTACTTGAGTGATCGCTATTAGGTTTTAGATGGGTTCATATTTCTGGGTTTTGGTATCTGGCTTGTTAAGGAACTAGAAATTGGTATCTTTCTCTCCGCATTTCCAAACATGTACATAATTTGTTAGGGCTTGAACTTAGTGTCAAGTCTTGTAGTTCTGCTCATTTTGTTGGTTATATTCCCATTCATTAGACTGAAGTTTGCTATTCTCTTGAAAATACCAAGTCGCTGCCTCATTGTTCTAATACATTGAGTTTTTCATTAAAAACGTCCCTAGCTTTTTCATACACCTATAATAAGAACGCATTTGTCTTGCTGATTGACTTTTGGTGCATTCATTTATTTTTTTTACTCATATAGTCTGGAAATGGTTGATATTGAGTATAAACGTGAGTTGGAGGCTAAACGTGAGCGCGTCGAGGACATTTTTGATTTTGAGGGCTGCAAAGTCGGTCGCGGCACCTACGGCAGTGTTTTTAAAGCCAAACGCAAAGACGGAAAAGATGATCGCGAGTACGCACTCAAACAAATCGAGGGAACGGGTTTATCGATGTCATCTTGCCGCGAAATTGGGGTGAGGTTTGTCTACCCCTTTTACACCTTTTCTCATTTTAGCTTCTTCGTGAGCTAAAACACCCAAATGTCATGACTTTGCATCGAGTATTTCTCAATCACACTACTCGCAAAATTTGGCTTCTGTTTGACTACGCTGAGTACGACTTGTGGCATATTATTAAATTCCACCGCACTGCAAAAGTTAATAAGACCTCATTCAATGTTTACCCGAACATGGTCAAAAGTCTGATGTATCAAATTCTTAATGGGATCGATTACATTCATTCAAACTGGGTTCTTCATCGTGATTTGGTAAGTGTATTGCAACTGCACCATTCTTATCCTATTCTTCCAGAAACCGGCGAATATAGTCGTGATGGGTGAAGGCAGCGAACGCGGTTGCGTCAAAATCGGTGATCTCGGCTTCTCCCGTCTCTTTTATCAGCCCCTCAAGCCCCTAGCTGATCTAGACCCAGTTGTGGTTACCTTTTGGTATCGGGCGCCTGAATTACTATTGGGTGCCAGGCATTACACAAAGGCTATAGATATTTGGGCTATTGGTTGTATCTTTGCCGAGTTGCTTACCTACGAACCAATATTCCACTGCCGACAAGAGGATATTAAAACCAGTACACCGTATCATAAAGAGCAGTTAGAGAGAATATTTCGGGTGATGGGGTATCCCTCAGGTGCGTTTGCTGTTTCTGCGGTGGTGACGCTTCCTATTTTGTACTTTTTTGAGGCGTTATTCCTTCATAGATGATGTCTGGCCGGATATGCGAAAGATGCCCGATTTTCCTCAGCTGACGCGTGATTCTATAACTCGTAAGGCATATGGCAAGTACTACCTGGAGGGCTATCTCATGGAAAAAAGGTTAACATGGGACGTTATGAGATTTCTCTGGTAAGTGTCCCCTTTATGCTCTCACTTTGAGTCGGTCTAATTTCTTAACATCTTTTTTGAACAGCTGCAGTCGTTGCTGACTATAGATCCCCTTCGACGACCGTCAGCTGAAGATGCTTTGAAGCATGACTATTTCAAAATTGGGGAAAAACCGAATGAGGAGTGAGTTTAATCATTCTACCGGGATATTTCTACAAATTTGTGCGTATATGGAATGTTGTTAACTTAGGGAGGGGTTGGGATGCCTTAGGCTTGGTCGGGTGGCTATGCCTTCAATTGGGTGCATCCCCCGGAGATTGAAGTGTCCCTATATCAATGCGATATTAGGTTCTACGATCTAAGATATTTCGACGAAATATTTCTAGCGATTCCATGGTCCGTTTCTGCGTCTGGAATAGGTTGAAGCGTTGTGGATAATTTGGCCTAATTTTGTAGCCACAGGCAATCTCTTTCAATAACAGCTTTTTAAAAGGTTTGCACCGCGTTGATTCCATTTTTAGACGTTGAAGTCGAAGCTAAAGATAGTTAGGTTTCATTCAAAGTTGAAAATTGATGCTAGTTTCCCAAAGTATACCCTCCTACCTTATTCTAGTAGCTTGATAAAGTTAGCTGAGATTCCTTATGAAGTGGTTGATATAAGAGCTGAGGATATTTGCTTTATAACCAGGCATTCATAGGGAGGCTTCGTAAATTTGTTTCCTGTTCTTGAAACTTGATCCCTTTACGAAGATCAAAAAAAAAACATTGAATTAAATGCATGGAAAGCTAGATCTGGGGTTTACCAACTGGTTTTCCTTTGGGACAGAAAATCTCCACGTTTCCTTTACGACGGTCTCCTGGGCGTACTTCCATCAAATATGGTATGATTCCACCTCTAAAACATCTTGGCGCTTCCACTTTGTACTCGGATGGCGTGTACTTCTATTTTAAGGATCAAACTTTAAACTGGGGATACGTAAATTCTTTTTTAGAATTTGATATCCATGTGAAGTGACTTTCAACACCCACTCGTTGGTCTATTTCCAAATCTGGAAATTGACGTTGGCTTCGTGAGATTGTTTTTTGTCATGCTGGTAATTCAGACCACATTTCTGCCTGTGCTTCAACCATGCATAACACTCAGATGATAGGGGTCGGTGATCATTTCACTTTGCACTTGGCATCTAAATGGCTTTCTTTTCAGCGTCTTTGGTGGTATGCCAATCCCCTACCCCAAACGCGAATTCATTGCAGATGACGAACCCGATGACAATAAGCAGCCGCAACAACAACAACAGCAGCAGCAGCAAGGCGCAGCAGCGAAGACTGGTGGAGTGCCACAACAACAACCGCAACCTCAGCAACAACAGCATCACCCACACCAACAGAAGGTTCAACAACAGCCCACTGGTGGTGTTGTGGCTGGAGGAAGTGGAATGCACACAGTGCAGCATTATCCCTCCGCATCAGTCCAACCGCCTATGGTAAGGTGGCAAACTATTCGCGCTACTTATTTTACTTTCAGCAAGTCGTGTTATTTCGGCACGGTCTCCGGCTTCCCATACATTTTTTTGCGAAGTGGGATTTTGGCTTTTAGTCTGCACAGGGTCGGTGATTCCTCATAACGATTTTGTGGAATGCTGATGACACTTGCAACTTTTAATTAGCGCAGTTACTTCCCACAGTCTGACTTCCCAGTCCCATACTACGAATTTTCTCCGCATCGAATTTCAGTTTTCTAGCAATTTGGTCTTTAATGTCTATTTCACTAGAAAGTGGGTTTACTTCGTCTTATTAAATGTAGTTGCTGTTTAAAGGAGCAGATTTTCGGGTACAACACCAATTAACCAACTAATCATCACCCTATACCACTCCATTCTTGTTTTTTCTACAATTTTTTGACCAGCTTTAATGACTTTCTAATGCAAAATATTCATTAAGCAGGATATTAATTTTTTTTTCGATGCAGTCCCCACTAAGTCATTGTCTTTTTTTGCTGCGCAGTATTTCACCTCTTCCTCAGCTCTGCCTCCTATGGTAAGATGAGTCGCTTCTTTGTCCCGAGTTACTGAATAAGGCCCCCGCCCTCCTTACTTATTTGTTCCATTGGGGGTTATCGTTTCAATAAGGTCACTGCTTTTCTGCTTGCATATGCTTTTACTACGTGTATCCTTTGGCGTTCGTGTTTTTCAGTCTTGTCATATCAGAAATAATCTGACGTTCATTAACTCCTTCTGCAAAAACAGTAAGACTGAAAAGACTAGTTTCTACAGCCTTATTTCCAGTGCTTCATTCCACCACAATGATGGTATTAGCCTTATCAATTCCTATTGTTTCTGATGAAGTTTTCCAAAAACTTTATACTATCTTTAAAATAACTACTAAGGTGCTATTAATTGGCGCGTTAATCTGCCCCACTCTTCCCCAAAACATGAATAAATGACCGGCAAATTTATATTCAATGAACACGAAGATTCAGCCACTAAAAGATTAATGCCTGTTCTTTGAGAACTAACGTTCAACCCGAATATTTACAAATCGACTGTTGACATAGGCATCAGCTGGATCGTACTAAGCTCTTGGCTTTTTGACATAGGAATACCTTCCTCCGCCTCTTCAGCCTCCTTGGGTAAGGTAAATTCCACCTATTTCGTAGCTATATTCAGTTGGATTTTCTAATTATCCCTTCCTTTTCTACTCATTTTATTCGAGTAAAAAGGCATTTTCGAAAGAGCTCCTGCTTTTATGCTTTTATCCGCTGTTTTCAAGCGTTACCTGAGCGTTTGATTTGCCCAGACTTGACTAAATGTTCTTATTTTACCGACGGGTATTGTTTTTCTGGCGCTCCTTTTTAAATGTGCATTGCTATCGGATGTGGACCTTATTCCCATTTCTGATGCAAAAATATACCCTTCTGCCTTGTTATTCATGCTCTCGATGACTTGTTGTCTTATTTGCACAGATCACTCGTTTGATGAGCGAGTTAGTAAACAAAAACCGGTTCGAGTTGAATTCTGAAAGCCCGTTTACCTGGTTGGATTTTGATGCCTCTGATCACTGGTTCATTGAGTAAACTGACAACCGTGGGCTGATTAATATTTTGCTTTATTCCTGTAATGCTTTGCACTCATTGATTACTCAGACATCAACTCCACTTGACTTTGATAAACGCTTTTGCGCTGACAACTATTGAGCGCGAATTAAGGTGGCACTTTAAAATCAAAATATGCTACTGAAATAATAGTCAGTACAATTTTGTGTTTGGGATAGCGGCTTGTCGTTGTCGCCTTTGTCACGTGTGGCTTTGCTGTATCGTGACGATGCTATCAGGGCATATGGACATATTAATAAAGTCTACGAATCTAATCCGTTCACTTGATCTGATTTTTCCTTCCCAATGCCCTTTCATGGTAACAGTCAGCCAAAAACAGAAGCTACAGTGTTTCATCTTCAGATAGCATGTTTATTTAATGACTATTGCAGAATTGGATTTTTTCGTCATGTAATCGGGTCAGAAAGTAACTAGAGTAGCTTATTGGAATTATATACATTTGAAGGGAGCATCTTGTCGGAGAGTGATCATCCCATCTAGTCCTGAACAATTTAAGGAAGTAACTTTATTGACTTGCTTTGAGGGTATAGAACTTCTTGTTACATCTTTTTATGTTATTGTAAAGTTATAATATCGAAAATGAGCTTCCGTTAGTGTTTTTCAAAGTGGTTTACTGTTGGAAAATTAACTAAAGACACTTTCTGCAAATAATCTTAACGCCTTTCTCATTCTATGCCATGACGGTGATTCTTGTTGAAGTTGCAGCTTATTCCTTGTTGAGAATTATAAAATTGATTTCATCCCTCATATAGCTTATGAAGTGTGGCCATGCATAAGTTTATTACCCTCTCCAGTCTAAGTCTTTTCCTAAAGAACCATGCTAACTTTGTATGGTGTGGACTGCAAACGGTGGTTTCCACTGTGAACTCCTCATCTGCTGGAATCTAATTAATCCAATGTGTGCAGGAAAGAATTCTGGAACTTTCGGATCGAGTCATTAGTCCCTGTAGGTCAAAACTGGCCCGTAAGATGTGTACTTGAGCATGAAATTTACTGAGACAGGTGGTTACCATCTTTTCTTCGGAATAGAATATCACGTGCTACATCGAACGAGGAAATTGGAAGTAAAATGCGATAGAAACAGAGTAGGCTGGGACCGGATTTTTTGCCTCTGGATCCAAAAATAAAGGTGGAATCTGTAAAGTTGTAGCTTGCTGAGAACTTGTGCTTATTTCAACGGACTAAATCTCAACCACCTTCCTTCATTTGCTTATTTTTTACTACACGAGATTTGATCGGAAGGCTTTTAACGATGCCATATTTTCTATTCTGGTTTTGGGGCTTTTAGAATCCGATTTTAACGGTAAGGGATTTTGCTCTGTAAAGTTCAAACTTGCGAATTTTTCACTTGCTAGCGTAATTTCCCATAACTGATTAAGTTTCGCTCTGTGGTTCTTTCACCTCTATCTGTCGTGTTTTCTTTCCATTCCGAAAAAATACGGGGATTCCACAATCTTGCAGTACGAGCGGGGATGTTTTTTGGTTGGCACGGAGACAGAAGCAGGGGCAGAGTCAGGGAGGGTCAGTGAGAATTATCCTTCTGCAGTTCTTCCTCACCCTCCCCTACCACTGCCATCGTCAACACCGCTACCGCCCCCTATCCCGAATGAATGGTGCTACATGGGGTCCACCCACCCCCAGACTTATCAGTGCTTCTACCCTCTTCCACCACCACCATTTCCCGTGAGATGTGTTCCATTGGCTTCAGTTGGTTCACCGTTGACTGTTGCTTTGCTGGCTGATTAGGTGATTGACTAGATGTTGCTTTTATCTCTTTTTCGAGTTGACATTCCTTCCTTGGTTATCTTTTTAAGGCTACTTTTGTATCGATGAGCCACAGTTATGTGCCATCCCAAGACAAATTGGTCCACTTCTTGCCATAGACTGCTATTTGTTTGTGTATGGATCCTATCGATAAGGGCTTCAGTAAGAACGTCTTTATTGCCGACCACTATGATTAAGCTGGAAGTACGATGTGTGTGTATGTGTGTGTGTGCACGTCTTTACTGGTTGAATGCTAGAGACGCAGAGTCGTTTCGCTCTCACATACCCAATGTATTTTGACTGGCCTTCGTAGAATTGTGAAATAGCGGCAGATTTAAATTATATATGAACATGATGCTAGACAACTAGAGAAACCGAACAAGAGCATGAGTTTTGAGGCGTTCTAGAATATGGAGAACTTGGCGCAAAAACTTTTAGAGAGCTAAAAGAGAAAAGTTTCCTAATGTCATTCAATTACCAAAGCCCATTTGCTATCTATCATTACTCCTGAAACATGTTTTCCTTGTTTGAATTGAATTATTATTGTTTCATTGATTGCTTGGTGTTGCTCTCGCCTTCTCCCCCCGCTTTACCCTTCCTGAGTGACCTTTTTCGCCGCCAGTATTGGAGTGATGAAAGAAAATTTAGGGGTGGTTGAAAAGAAGTAAGAAACTCCTGATTCTCTACAATATTAAGCTTTCGGAGGTGTTTCTTATTCATCGCTGTTTCTTCCTTCCGCGTTCCCTGTCTTATTCTCCGATTCATTTGTTAAAATGTGGGGTAGTTTTTAGAGAAAAGATCGAAATGCATTTTTGAGTCATTGCCTGAGTCGTGCCATTTAAGTTTAGGTTTGAGCTGTTCCCGGTTCTCCTATCTTTTTTTCACTGGTTAACATTTGAATGTCTGCACTGTCGATGGACAAAACTTTCGCCTTAGAATAAGAGACGTTCAAATTTTTCGATCTTGCATTTGACAAAATTGTAGCATTGTTTTCTACAGAAAATCGCATCCTTTTTGAGTGTGAATTTCAGTATGAAATCGCGATGCTGCTCTACAAACAGCTCAGAATACCGTAAGGGAAGTTTTTGGATTTCAAAATCAAGGCGGGTACGCCAACGGCTTGGGATGTTTTGTCGTCCTAGACGATGAGTCGGGACCAGTGCGGTTGATGGATGCGAGCTCTTTAATATGGGCGCTAATTAACGAGGAAATTCTACGACGATGCTGAATCCCTTGTTTCAACAAATCGGCTATATATGGTGAGGAGACTAAGCTGTAAACATTCATTACAGCGAAATGCTGTCGTGAGGGAAGAAACTTTTCATACCTTGTCTCGGTCTGGGTTTAGCCACCTCTGTTCTTATCTCATTTTTCATTTCACGCCCAGCTGTCTATTCGGATTCACATGTGGTTGACATCAAGATAAGTGAAATGAGCAATTGAAGAAATGTCAATGGAGGAGATATGTAGGGCGAGGGAGTGCCTCATTTTTGTCCGATCCTAAAGTTCAAGTCTTCCCACGGTTCAGCTTCGCGGTATGAGGTCTTCCATTGTCCTGCTATAATCTGGCTTTCTTTCGACTGATTCACTTGCCTTGGGTATTTCCGAGGCGGGAGTTTCCTTACACACCTTTGAGTTGTAGTGCATCAAGTAGGTGTGCCTCGCCCTTGGTGGTTGGAGATTTTACAGGTGAATAATCCCGTTAGTGATGCATTAAGCGTAGTCTACCGGGCCTGGAGTGATGTCCTGTGCAGCAGTGTGAGGTGAATAGTAAGTGGCCCACTTGCGGATGGCTAACAATCGCTTGCTTAACAAATGTCTCTGGGTGCCCAGTAGTTTTGCACACCTTGAAATCAAGTTATGCTGCCGTTTCTTGTTCGCTTCTTCCCTGTTCAGTAAACATCAAATCGCTGACTTGTTAACTTTTTGTCGATTCGACTCATTGCTTGATAGTAAAAAAAATTCGTTTTTAGCATGCAAATATGAGAGGCTATCCGGGCGGAAATATGGCACCACCGCCACCTCAACAGCAACAGCCACAACAACATCCCAACTATCCGCGATATCAGTGATCGCTGATTTTTAGGGTTACCTTCCTTTACCCCACTATTGTATATACGAACGCCCTTTTGTACTATCTGTTTTTAAATGGAATGTATTTTAGCTACGAAGCAGGCTATCGAATTGTATCTGTTGGGATGAGAAGGGCGCTCAAATCAAATAGGGTTCTTGTTTTAATGTCCACTGAAAGAGGTGCTACCCAGCAAGTGGGGAGTGATTCCTGTTTCAGTTAAGTGGCGCAACTATCATGCGCCACTACAAATACCGTTGATCGGGGTGGCAGTAGACGGAGTAGTAAACCCAGAGCTTGCAGAAGTAACTCTTGTAGAAGGTCTTAAGCACATCATGGAAAGGTTGGCATTTCAAAAGAACCAAGTCGCGCACCTACTAGTGATGATACTAGAACTAGCGATTCCTAGCCACTACAGTCACTACCGGGAAGCTCCAAGGCTCTGAGCAGTAGTTCGCGAAGATAACACGCAATCCACACGCCAGGTGAATCAACCCGCCCTGCTGGGACGAATCGGCTGCACTGACGAGTCTTTGGAGGCCAAATTTTTTAAATGCCGATCAAATCTCCAAATAAGTAGAGAAGTAAAAAGCAAATGAACCAAAATTTATGAACAAGAACGGATTAACTTGGGCAACCACGGTGCCAACAAGACACATTCAAGTGATGATGAAGGTAAGAGTCGGATGTAGATTAACTCTTATTAAAAGTAATGAACAATAAAAATGCATACAATTACGAATGTAAACAATTTCGGATAACGATAAAAGCTTCAGAGAGGGCTTTAATGGATACAGCAAGCCGCCGAATTTCCTCCAGATCGGAAGTCTTTGTTAGCTGCTGAGAGCAATCAATGATTTTGTTGTGAAGGATGGACTCAACTGATTGCAGGTTAGTACTTATCTCAATAGACCTGTAGTCAATATAAGAATTAGGGTGATCACCCTGCGTTTAAAAAGTTATTTTAAAAGATGCAAAAAAATCGCGTACGTGTTAGTTGAAAGTTCTGATTTCGCTAAATTCACGACAGGTTTTCGGGATGAGGGTGAAGTACCGGGATCATCGTTGGAGGAGGTCTTACTGTGAGTTGATTTTCCGCTTAACTTCACGGTGTCGATTGTATGCTTTGCAACTTTTTGTGACGGTTGAATATCGACTTCAGAGCAACCCACACAATACAGAGCTCCATCTTTGGTCATTAACAATATCGTCTAAGGAAATAAACTAAACCACAATCTGATAATAGTAAGGGAAAATCCTGAAAGGCAATATCAAACACACATCGCAAACTGGACAACAGTCTTCGAGCATTCTCCAACCCTTAAGAAGATATTGGCCCAATAAGGAGGAGATCTTGTCAGATCTTTGACGTCGTTTATCCATTTCAGCTTGTGTTTCTGTACAAAGTTTGTCCATTCTCCGAAAGTGCAAAACGGACAAGGACGAGAGGATAACGGCGAAGATTAGATGAGCCGCTCTGGTCGTGATCGATTAAAACCACAAGGTACTCTTTGAAGGTCTCTACAAACTAATAGTTATCTTTAGTTCCAAACAAAAACTCAGTAGTATTTTTGAGGCTTTAGTTTTAGTATTTGTTGTAGAAACAAAGCACCTTGTTAGTAGTAGTAACTAAACATATTTTAATAATCGCCCTGACCCCTAATTACTCATGGCTATCCATCACAGATGTCGGCAATAATATGTCAAAAGAAGGGTGGCAAATGACCTGTTGTTCTTATTTAGGTGATTTTTTTACCGACTGCAGCCTTTATGAATTTACCAAATATACTGAAAATGTTCAACACTATTATTGAAATATGCTGATTGTTAGCTTGGCTACTTTGTCTTAACCATTGTGCCTCTCCGGGCGGGCTGGCTTTCGGTTCATGTCAGTAGCCCCACTACCTTTTCTATGTGGAGGAAGTCTCGGGGCGTTACAACTGTAACTCACCCAATGTTTTCCGATGTCGTAAAAAGCTAGTGGTATGACAAATAAACAGTACTGGTGCACAGAAGAACTGGTGCTATTTGCGTGGCGTGGAGTTGATGCTGCCCAGAGGGATTAAAATTTTAGACCAATTAATTAACGGTGTAATCAAACGCAAAGGTGAGAAAAACCCCATAGTAATACAGCGTATTACTGAGGCGTTTGCCAAAAAAAATGTGTTATTTTTCGAGTCCATGCAAGTACCTAAAGAGTCTAAGTCTTATTTGTGGAGCGAGACTCATCGGTCTCCGCTTCCCTATTCCTAGCATTCTTAGACAAGGCCGGTTGAATCGCTTTGGATACCTTTATTAAAGGTGACAAGATGGAGAGGGAAAATACAATGTTCAGGAAGGAGGGGAGCTGTAGTCTCTAGGTACGGGGGAGGACAATCCAATCAGAGATTCGAATTTTCTGCTTGCCTCCTCCCTGAAAGGTGCATTAAAACAACGTAAGTATTACATATTGCTCTGTGGCGTCCAGGTCTTCCAGAAGCCGTGAAAACTCATAGAAGTAGGGAAGAAGATATAATATTGACGTATAAACAAGTTAAAGCTTCTAAGGTGGCCCCTAGGCGGGCGAGAAATCAGATACGAAAGGAGGCAAAGAGATCTTTTGGTAAACGAGTCAACAAAAAGTATACGGTGGGAATGGGGCGGATGGCGAAATGCTCTCCACTGGCAAAGTATGCAACCGAGAGAACCCAATTAGAGTTTGTGACAGGCTGTAACGCAGTAAAGTGCAATGCTGAGCCCCCATCTGGGGACAGACCCCTGCTTATCACCCTGAACCCATCGCCAGGTAGGTTTGTTGAACTGGCAGCTACACCGCCCCGCCGTGTCACGAGCACTTGCATCTGCCCTACACCATTACTTATGCTGTGCATTGCTGCAACCACGCGTCCGCCTCCTCGCACTCCAGTTTACACCACTCCCCTCCTACTATCAACATCCTCCTACTTCACTTCAGTAGTACCTCCTACCTTGCCACTTTCCTCGCATTATTCTACACTTACTAAACTATTGCTCTCATAATTTTATTTCACGGAAAAACGTGTCCATTTGGAATAATTTAAAGTACTAGCAGAACTTATTCAATAAGGATAAGAGATGGGATGCAACGGGTAGGAATTCCTCCTTCCACGTAGCCTTCCAGATCTGATGACAACTGCAGTTGTTATCTCCCAGACTTGATCCGGATCCAATATCTCCATACATCTCCTCAACTCTCTTCGCGTCTAAAAAGAAAGGAAAACAATTTCGTCCTCATATATTACTCACATGAAAAATAACATTGGGTTAACTCGTAGACATTTAGGTAGCAAATGTCTTAGTCAAATAGAATTCTTTAAATAAGTTTGTAAAGTGCAGCAACCTTGCAATATCTGGCGGTTTAATTTTGGTTGAAAACCCAAATTAGTAAAAATACTGGTAGAGAATATTGTATTTATTTTCAGTGTGAGCAAACATTGTTTCCCGAAGTGACACAAGCTGCCCTTGAATTCCACATTCCTAAGACGATTTTCAATTGAAACAAAAAACGCAGTTTAACGGATTTTTTTCCGATCTTCTCATTATTAACTCCATTTCATGTCTAAACTTCTAAGGTAATGTTCGTTAGCTTGAAAAATATTACTAGAGGAATGGGAATAATGAAAGTGCGGTGGCAACTCCCTCTCAGCAATTCTAAGATTAGAAATCTGTCCAAAACCAGCTTTAAAACACAGGCATAAGATTTTTTGTTGGCTTACAAGAATGTGACTTTCTTTAGGTCGGTTCACTGGTCTAGACTGTTTAAGCCACTTCTCTAGAGTAACTTTTCCTTAACATCGAGCTGACACAAACCGAGTGGACTGGTTTCAGCAATAGCTTGATTATAAGTCCTCAACAGGTCAAAGAATCGCCACACACATACATGAGGAGCAAGCCTAGTCTTGTGAGAGTGAAGGAGCATGTGATTTTAAAAATATAGAGGTGGAAGGAGTGATTCGTCTGAGGAAAACTAATGATATGTCTATGCTCCAGCTGAACAATGGAATACAAAGACCCTTCTCCTTCCTTATTATTCGATCTATCAGGTTGTTCGACAGCAAACATTCCAAGGTGCCCCATCACGTTGGCATAACGCGTACGAGAGAAGTATAAGACAATGTGACAGTTTTGGTGCTTATTACCATTTGTGACATCCATCTGAAGCAGATGTAAGCGATATGATCTAGCATCACTTAAGACTTTACCAAGGATGGCTATTTACAGGCAAATTTCGACGTACTTAAGCCAATATGCAGTGGTAATATCTTTGTATGACCACGTGTTTGCCTATACGAGTTGTTTCTGCAGTCCTCCGGGCATGACTCTCAACCCTTTCAGGCCTTAACAATAAGTATTTCTCCACAATGGAATGACTTATCACAACCTCGGAGAGGAGTTGAGATCCTACAGGATGTAAAATCTAAATAGGTAGTTGTTTGCTTAACTCAAGGTTTTGTTAAAGGAGCCACTTACGTGCTCTGAAATTTCACCTTCTCGGGTGGGTTGGCCTCCGGCCATGCAAATAGTCCTACGGCCTACTCTACGTCGTATGTATAATCTGCCTGGGAAGTGTGTATTCCTTCATCTTGAAGTAAATCTCAAAACCTTACAACATATTACCTATTTCATTGCATTCACCATTTGAAAGAAGCTATTTAGATCTCCATGATGAGTAGCAAATTTGTTACAAAATAATTCTACTTTTAATACCGTTCGAGTTAATCAGCTTTTTGCAAAAGCAGCATGATATGCGTAAAGATAGTTTTTTTTTTTTGTAACACCTTAAGCATGATAAGCACAAAACATGCGGACAGACCAATCAGTTTGCGAAGAAGAGGCTCCAATTCAGTCGGTTTTTTAAGGCCCAGAGGTTTACTGCCTCCTTCTTCAGCTTCTGCTTCACTGTCAATGAAGGCGATAAAATTGCACATCACTTTTCCCGACAGGGCTGCTGTTTGCCAATCAATTCCAGCATAGGTGCCCATTATATCCACCATTCTGAAGTATTTTAAATGCGAAAATATTTCGGCTTTTTTGTTTTGACCTTGTTCAAGCGGGTTGAATGCGGAATACGGTGAAATTTAGGGAGGGCAATCCATGGCTCTGTCAAAAAAGTCATGATCTAACATTCCTACCCGTTAAGGTAAAATCCTTAATGACAGTAAAAGTGTCCCTATTTTATGAGTCAGGAAGGGATCTCGCAGCATTTATTGGGAATGGCTCTTCTATGGAGATTAAATAAAAAGCACCCTAGATGAACACATGATCTTTGCCATGTGCAAAGGCATTGAAGGTATTTGTCAGGCCTTTGAGTGGGAGAATCGCTTACAAGTATCATCAGAATTCCCCTGCAATACATTCTGCACGATTCAAGAGTGGATAACCTCTAAATCTTTTGATTGGAATCCTCAAGACTACTGCATTTGGGATGTCGCTGGAAGGTCCACCACCAGAAGTGGCCTTTTAGTCATGTCTAAAACCGTTTAGTCTTTCCTTGCATCTTCGCTAGCATGGTTAATCGCGCTTTTGAAGACTCGAAACTTCACACTGGTTGCGCCTTAATATCTACCATCAAGGTCACGATCGGCATTAATAGAGATTGTATAAAAGGTAAGGCAGTTTAGGATCTGTCTCAATACTGATGGTGGTTTTGGAACAGGGGTAGTTCTCTAATAACCAGCAATTTCTTGGTTCCAGCTGTCACGTTATTTACCACTCACTTCTGCAGTCCGTCTCGGCGACGAAACACTGAGAGGAAGGTAGGCTCCAGCATGAGGTTGATAAGAACTCCCAGCGTGCTGTAGACAATTTCATCGCAAGATTTTAGAAGACTCCAAAAATGATCAATCAGACAGGGGTCGTCAAGATTTGAGCTGATGGAGCTCACAATAGATGCTCGAATGTCTGTACTTCGAGTCAAATTGCCGAGGACTCGCACAATGTTTAGGGAAGTTTCTTTTTTGTGAGAAAACTTGTTTAATAATTTGATGCATTCTAGAAAAAAAGAAAAACTCGTAATCTATACTCGGGTTCTGCTGCTCATTTGGGGAGATCATTAACTTGTAGTGGCCAGATAGGTTTATGTTATATTTTTCCCTCCCCTAGGCGTTTTGCCTCCGGAAGCTAAGTAGTCTGGTACTTAGGCAGAACAGGGTGTTCGTTTTAAACGAAAAGATGTGCTTTTTACAACCAAGAAAAGGTGACAACCATCAATTAGAGGAATGAGAGATGGGGCTGCAGCACAGTAGGAACCTTGTCATCACGTCTCCAAACTGCATCTGATCGAGCAGATGGATCCCAACCGCGACTGTTGTTGAACCTTCAGAAAGTACATCATTAATAGTGAACAACTACCTCTAAGGCGCGTCAAATACACGCAAGGCACTCAACTTGAGGGACTCCAAGGTTCTTCTGCCTCAGCTTGATGGATCAGGAAGTCAGCAGACAGTCCCAACTGCATAGCAAATTGTCATGATTCGCGTGGCCTTTACAGTATATTGCATGTTATACGGATGGGTGCGAATTTACGGCAAGCCGGGCTTAATATTTAAGGTTGGGAAATTTTCCTAAACGTGAGACCAGACTCATTTGCCAAGCCATCTTCAAATGCTGTACAAAGAACTACTCGAGAAGTATCCACAGCCGTGGAATCGACTACATGGAAAACAGCCAAATCATTAATGTAGGTTGTGTCAAAAATAAAAAGAAATTTTTTGACCACCCGATTTAACCTATTTTTAAGAAGTACCTTGACCAACGTCGGCTTGAAGAGAGAGTAGTTCTGAGTCTTTCTCCATCGTCATGTAAAAGGTAAGGTTATTCAATCCAGCTAGGCTGTTATTCAAAAGCTCATCATTCGACAATTCAGTGGTCGTTGATATGTCTTAAAAGAAAACAAAAAAGTAACATTAGCTGTGGATTTATTTGAGTCTTTTTATAAGGAGAGTTTAAGCCAATTAGCTCAACGGCCAATTAGAAATCGGCCACAACAATCACTTTGACAATTGGCTTGTCTTGATTGGATCGTTTAGGGTAAACCAATAATAAGCACGTCCGCTTAACAATCGGCACTTTAAAAAGGACCTCGAGTACAGCAAGTCAGTCAGTTAACCTATCAGTCGGTAAGTTGTCACAATGTACATGCAACAAGCAAGAGAGGACAACTTGACAGATTACGTCAAAAACCTCGCAGTTTATGCAAGTGTAAACAGACATCAAAAAGATAATGGATTTTTTCCCAGAATTATGTAGCAATGGATGATTGTGTAAACCATTTCTGGAAGATGGATTCTGATACGCACTCCTTACTCTCTCTCCTAGGTAAAATTCAACGCTTTTTACCGGATTTGTAAAACAGGCACGATGGGATCGCATCCCCCAGGATTTCCTCCAAACTTTATAATGCGATCGCGAAAAAAAGAACGAGAGAAAGTGGACAGACAACATTGAAGAGTTCCACATTGATTGGCCCATAACTACGTGTATAAAGGACGACATGATTTTGACAAGTGTCTACGAGTTGCAAGAAATCCTTTCAGTACACCATACTGACACGTTAAATTAATACAATTGAGACAAATGGTACGTCAAAACAAGCGCCTTTGGAGGGCTTACATTCTGTTCAATTGGCACATAATTTTTTTATAATGTATATCATAGACCTTTTTTACTTTATCTATGAGACGTAATTGCAGAAATGCACTCCTCTTTCGGTAGAAATATACGTTAAAGAAATTCAACTTACTCAACAGCCTGAGTAACATGGAGGTACATTCGGGTGTGTTCGCGGCCAGAAGGCCTCCCTCCGCCCCCACGCAGGCATTGGCAATGACGCGAGTTAGCTTGACTAACACATCATAAGTTGAGGAATTCGGTCTCGCTGGAATTGAAAAAGAAAGTGTCCAATTTAAAGGCAGATTACAGACGGAAATCGTCAGTTAAATGCAATTCACTACTAAATTTGCTTTTTCAGTAGCATGGTCGAAAATTCTTTTCATATTTACAAATGATTGCGTAAAAATCTCTTTACCACAGTAGAATCTCTAAGTTTCTAGGTGTTTCCTAAAGGACATTTTTGTGGGACGTTTCCGTGTACTTTCAACTCCTCAGGTTATAAAAAGTAAGCATTTACTGACGTCAAACAGCCTAACTGCTGCTTACTTTTCAACAAGCTTGTTCTTAGAGGATAATCAAGGGCAACGGCGAAAGATTAAACAAACCGTTTAAAAGCGTTTCAGCATATTTTTGACACAACATGCACATTTTTGCAATGCTTTCTTTGGAGGAAAATATAGTCCTTCTAGCGGTTTCGCAGCGTGCTGCTACGTTGCCCAGTGCATAGGCGAGACGTAGTACAACGTCCTAAATAAGAAATGTACAAACACTTGTACTGAAGTCAATTCTATAGATTGACCTGTAAATCACATCGTACGATTTGGTCCTTGTGCAGGAGAATCAGCCTAACGAAGTCTCGGCAGTATAATGAGGAATTCTCTCCTCCAACGAGTTGACAAATAAAACTATGTTCGGTCGCATGTGCAATGGTTCGTGCCCAGTTCAGGAGAATCCGGCGGAAGTCTGCAGAATTTGACACGGTAGAAGGTGAAACCGAAGATTGGTGTGAAAGGGATTTCAGGACGACTTGAAGAACGCCAGTCTCAACAATGCACAATTTCAAGTTACTGACATTTTCAGCAGACGAAGCAACGCAAAATATTTCCGTTATCTGGAGAAGTAGCATTTACAGCATGGAAATGAGCGACACAAGACAGGAACATTAGTTAAAAAAAAGCTCTCTGAAGGTTTTAATGACGCACGCAAAACCTTTAAAAGTTGGGGCTATTTTGGCGCCAGAGTGATTGACGAACTTATGTACGATGTGATATAACAAATGAGTTGCACAGGAGACGAAAGTAATGGAAGTTAATCTGTTCAAACACCCTTATGAACGACCGCATCGTAATGAAGAGGCTTCAAAAAATACCCCCTGGAAGGACTTACTTGTTTACTCTGCTACTTAATTTTAACACAACGCGTAATTAGAGTCATGCAAGTCGGAGAATGTTCTTACAATTTTTTTCGAAGTAGAAGGCTTTTTTGAAGCAGTTCTTTAAGACACAGTACAAATATTCCAAAAAAGTTTTCTGCAACAAAGTGAATTTCAAGGTCGTTTACAGGTCACCTAAGAGATATTTTAGAATAAATAACTCCCTAAACTACTACTGAGGAAATTACAATGACATAATCCGTTGTTCAAATAGCCGGATCATTAAATAAAGTGATCATGCATGCCCTACTTAACAACCCGTCGGTGGATGCATGATTTGAAATAGTCACCTGCAGAAGCACATGATGAACCGTCTCCTTTAATGAGTCGCCTCTGTCCCCATCAAAACTTGGGTTCAAAGTACGGGAGTATAAATCCAGCGCTTGGTGGATGCCGCTTAAGGTGTGCAACAGCTCTGGAGTGCAAAATGCCTCTCTGGTGATTGCAGATGCAGTGAGAAATTTCACTGCTCCACAAGTGTACAAAAGACTTTCCAACGTCGTAACCATTCCAGCCGTAGTAAGGTTCTCCAGAGACGATTCAGAGTCGAGGCCAAATCCATTCAGGAGGCAGACAATAAGACCTCCATTAAAAATTTCGAATCAAAAGGATAACATCATAATTAAAAGTTATGTAATTCCATCACCAAAACGCTTTAAACTTGCCTGCTTAAGAATATTTGTAAAAATCATATCAATCAAAACTTCTACACTTTGTTATAAAATAAACGTCAAATTAGTCATAAATCAACTATTTTTTACTTAAGATGATTTATTGGAGTACTGCTGAAAACAGTAAAGAGAAAGGTGCCTATTATCTCCACCTTACCAACAAAATTTCTATCTTGTAAGAAGATTTCATCATTTTTCGCATCCTTTGCAACCCGATAAATAATTTTGCAAATTTTCACTAATTTTGCATCTTTTGGACCTAACTTTGAAGAAATCGAAAAAAAATTAGGTCTTTGGAGGCAGGAATCGAACAAATAATAAATCAAACCGAAATTTTGAAGTTAGCCCTATTGAACATCATTACCAAAATGCCTAGATTGACCACTTTGAAGTGCACTTCCGCATTCTGGAAAGCCGCTACCCGTAGCAGCGTTTGAATGACTTTGTCTTTCACCTTGGTGGTGGGATGCATAAAGGCGCTATTTGTTAGCAGCCCATGTAGCTCATCCAGCATCTTGAATAGTTTTTTCACAATAACAGGGGCATTATTTCCTCCTTGATTGGCGTTTGACTTATCAATTGACTTTAATTCGGAGGTGGCATAATTGAGACCATCAAGGAGTTCATTGAGTGCTTGTTCAGTACATCTTGAAGGTAGGTGAGCAATTGGCTGAACAGCTTTCTAAAAAAAAAAACAGAGAAACCTTCCGCCTCAATTCACCAAGATATCTTTTTTATGAAACATATTCATTCCTATTTTTAAACAAAAGATTTCCTCTTATAGATAAAATCGGGGAAATACTTTTTTTCGTACCGCTGTGGTAAGGCTTCCGCATGATATCCCCTCAACTTTCATTGCCTTCTCGCCAATAATCGGTGATAAAACTCGAGATCGACATCGACTGGACAAAGTAGTCCTAAATAAAAAGAAAACATGTTTTCTTTTTATTATTTCATAAGTCATTAACCTTTTCCAAAAGAAGGAAAATGAACATGCTTACCGTGACGAGCGTGGTTGTGCCTCCAAAGCTGATTGCTCTAAAAGTCAATTAGAAAAATCTTTTTTTAAGTTAAAAAGAACTAATAAGTAGACTATTAATCAAAGAAACTTCTGATCCAATCAATGGAGTGAAAAATCGTACCTTTAAACAAATCATCAGAGTAACCTCTTGTAGCTGTACCTTCACTGCCTACCTAAATAAAAATCAGCAGTGCATAACAAAGAGACGTTTAATGCCTCGGTATTTATTTTTGACTTTTTTCCAATAAAACATGCTACTTAAGTAGACAAAAGAGAGCAACGTTTGTTTTAAATGTCTCGCAGCGTGTATGTCTGTCTTTATAAGAGATAACACTGAGTTTCCTTCACGGATTAGACGGTGGGACCACTTGTTTGAGAGCGGTCTAGCTAAATGGAATGGCATGTAGGGGCTTCATCTTCTACTTTTTAACCTGAAACCATCACGAAATCCACAGGACCACACTTTCTCACGAGACAGTGGAGTCCCTGTGACAACACTTTGGTGATCTATTGTCACATTTTGGTATGCGGTAAAGAAGCTGATAATGCATGGGACCGATGATTTGTTGAAGTCTGGTGGAAAAGAAAAACCACAGGTGCAAGCGTTTCTAGCTGAAGGTGTTAACCAGCAATTAGTTTAATCGCCCATTTGCACCTGTAGTCCTCAGTCAAACAAATTTGTAGACCTTCGTGAAGAGCAGCATCCAACTGTCACTCATGATGCAGTTTCCGAGATGTACCAACGCCTAACCCAATCTTCGGTCCGTGTTGTGTACCGGTCCAGACAATCTGACCAAAGAAAATATAGCCTGTCCAAATCTGACTCACGTCGCAATAACCAACGTTTTGGAGTCAGAAAAAGGGAAACCCCTTCTCTCCTCCACTGTCACTGGAGAACTTTACACTTTGTCCAATGCTGCCGTTACAGAAAATATAGATATCAACGGTGCAACAGTGTCGAATAAGTGTGAATTCATTGCGTTGTAGCTAGTAATTCCGCCTTGTTCGCACGGCCTTTCAGCTTTGACGGAAACCTCCAAGTTCCTCTATAACCGAGTTATGAGCCACCCCTTTCGACATTTTTGATTTGGAAGGGTTCTAAGACGACCCGGAAAGGTACACTGTTAGTACCGGTAAGCAAACTAGACCCTAAGGAACATCTTAATTTGTTCGAGTTATCATCACGGAAGGAAGGCGTCTGACGCGGATGGGTAAAGTTGCAGAAGTATTAGGGGAGGAAGGTAATTTGCACCTGAAGTGGCTTAAAAAGGCTTATTTTGGGACAAAAAGTGGCAAAGGGGGGAAATTATAAAGTACAAGCTCCCTAACTGCTTTACAGCGTGCTCTTAGATGGACAATGACTGGTATATAAAATGCACTTGATGTGGGGTACTGTCAGATAGACTGTGAGTCGCCGTCCTCCAGTCCTGCTCGTAAAGTGATGTATTACTGACTAAGAGAACGGGGATTTACTTATTATCTCTTTCTAACACGCTAAGAGGTGGGATATTTGATTAAAATCTACATCAAACGAAGCAGACTGCTCACTATCTCGGTCTCTATCTCCGTCTTGACAGTATGGCCTTCAGGTGGTATTTAAAATAAGGGAATTCTGTAATATCAATATAACATCAAATAAAACACAGGACAGTTAAAAATCTGTTTCATTTTTTCAAAAGAACAATGTATTTAAAAAGGCATTAGCAGTGGCCGATACGGCTCATGCGGAAACGATGGAGATAGGGGAGGGTGAATGACAGGTGAACCTGTCTAATCATGCGACCGGCGAATCAAGGGCAGTCAAAAGCAAAGTGTGGCGAAGATGGATTGTGTAGGGGCACAAATTTACCATTGCTAGTGTATTAACGTTGGCTGTGGGGCAATTTCATCGTCCATGGTTGCGTGACCTGCATATATGCTCAGCACCAAGGTAAAGTAGTAAGGAAGTACGAAGTTGAGACGCGAAATGTGGATGCAACTATTCTGTTCGGTCCTAACAACTCTTGTGCATTCGTTGCCTATTGATGAGGAGGTATTCAAGCAGATGACAAAACGTTATTCTTAGCCTATGCCTCCACAAGCACCATCATTACAACCAAACACGCGTTTTTCATAGTTTCCCAAACACACTCCTAACTTGTTCCGAAAGGACTGCGTTTCGACCAGACAAGATCGCCTTAACTGGTAAATATTAGAGGGAGCTAAAAGTGCCGATTATCCTCAACTGCATCCGCGGCACTGACTACTAAGTGTATCCGTCGCTCAGATGAACATGATCAAGGGAAAATGGAGGCGGTGGAGCCTCCCACTTCCATCACGGAATGCATAACTTTTTGCCGGTAAGTGATAGGAGGTATGAGGTATTGCATTTATTCTACCACAAATAAGATTTTCTTTAGGTTAATTCACTACTACGTCTAATTGTTCCTCAAAAAAGAGTTCTTGTGCACACCTTAAAGAGCTCTCAGCCATTTTGTTCTTAGTAGGAAGGCCATAAATAGTGAGTTTGTTCATCTGAAGCGCCTCAGTCGTCAAGAACTGGAGTAGTAGTGTGTGGTAACTAAGAGGTGTACTGTCTGAAATACAAGACACTTTGCCCATTACAGGTTAATCAGGCAGTTTGTCAGCAAATAAAAGTTTACATTTGAAGCACACTGTCACGAATCAGGGGATTTGCCAAACCTCTACCACTTTTACAGCTAACATTGCGTGAAAACAACTAGTCTCCTCGCCCATCTTGCATCGTACCAACTTTTTCTAAAAGATTAATCTAGAAAATTTTATTGCGTTATAGTGACACACATATTTCGAATATCAAGACAGGTAATATTTGCCTAAGTGGGATGTCTGTTCAACTGGATTTCACGAAAAAGGAGGCCAACTATGAGCCTAAAAAATTAACTAAATTCTCACATTTACTGATTTTCAAAAAAGTAAATAATTTTGTCCAATTAGCAAACATCACAAAGAGACGTCAAATACGTGATCGAAGAACACACTTGCGTAAATTCACCGTCGCTGGAGACGATAGTGGAAGTAGTGGGTGGACGTGAGTTTGGATCTTTGAGGTAAGTAAAGAGATGACGTGCCTTCGGTCTCGGTGTGAATGGACGTCGTGTACCGCTAGTCTGCAGCCAATCGCGACATTCGCGAACGATCGCTGAAGGTGTGATCTGTTTTGACGGCGGTAAATAAAAAGGACGCGGAGAGGACTGAGATCCAGCTCTGTGACTACTAGGTACTTCCATCTTACAACAAACGCTTTGCTGTCATATAAAATATAAATATCATTAAAAGCAAGTGCAGTACATATTTGTGGGCCTATTCAAACTGTAATTCATAAAATTGGGCGCAAAAAAACCGCAACAGTGTCGAATAACTTAGGAATAGAGGGTAGTGTAAAAATAAACTTCAGCTAATGGTAAAAGTCCAAATGCGTACAAAAATTGCAAAAATATTGTCCTTCTTAGACAAGGCTCAAGCTAGAAATTGGAATGAAAAAATATATCATGGCAATGTTAAAAACAGGTCAAGGGTATGGAACTAAGCCCTTGCTTATTCCATCAAATCTTAAGCGTAAATGTGTAAATAAACAGTAGAATACTTAAAAACCAAATGACAAACTTAACATAAAAACGAAGCAACTGCAGTAGATACTAGATTTAGTCAAACGCTGCATTTTAAAATGCCGCTCAAAAAATAAATTAAACACCTGTGACAGCCTTCCCATTTTTCTATAAAATGTTATAATAAAATCATTATTTATTTTTTATTCTAGCATATATATGTTTAAGTTGTTGATAATAGTGATTGTAATACTGTTTTTATAAATCTCAAGGTCGTAACAGCAGTGCAGTTAAACCTGATGTTACTACAACATCGAATCTGCATTTGAGACACTAAGGACAGTATGTATATGGTTTGTACTAGCTTTAAAGCATTCTACTTTAAAAACCTCGCAATAATTTTGCAAAGGCTCGTGCAATCTTTCCTAACATTCCATATGGTACTGCGAGGCAGTGATAGTCTTTCAGGGTTTATAAAAGTGCCAATTAGAGCTTTTAGCGGTAAAAAGACTTTATTAATACTTGTGAGTTTAGGTTTTGCAGTGGATTTATCTTCTAAACCTATTATTATCTCTTTAACGCGTCCTATTTTATACTTTGGTTAAGAGATGGCTATCACTTTTACAAAGAAGGTCGGAAAGTTGTGCTGTTTAAATGCCCTCATTCAGTCCTTCCTCAGCTCTCAGTATGATTCCACCCAAAAAGCCCCAGAATTCATTCTTAAAATGATGCAAAAGGAATTAAACTACAATAAAGGGTATTGGCTTATTTTTTGCTTATAATCTTGCCCTTTTTGTTAGTTAGAATAATTTCAATTTCTAATTTGCATACCAAAATTAAAAAGCCAAACATTAATAAAATTTTGGATAACTTAAACTTTTTTTTAAAGGTTGGAAGACTTTGAATGGGTCTACCTAAAACTCTGCGGAAACAATGCACTTGAGAAAGCCTGTCGTTTACGGGACCATGATATCACTTCCCTTTGCGCGTCATTGCTTAATGTGCCTATTATAAACAGTCTAGACTTGCGCTTCAACCAAATTACAGACGATGGTGCTATTGCGCTGGCCAATTATCTCAAAGTAAGATTAGGCTTTTGATTTCTAAATTTGTTTCTCCCTTGCCACAAACACATAAAACCTGGGTCTGAATTACTACTAGTTGACACAAAGAACAATGCCTGCAAGTTAGTAGCATTTAAAAAAAATTATATTTTATTCTGAATATTTCAAGGTGGAAATTCTAAAACCAAGATTTACAGCTAACTAAAGTAAAATTGCCTGGCCTTTTAACTACCTACTGATTCATTATTAATATTTTTTGGTTTTACTTGATTTTTTTGACAATTTTTTCCCATTGAAGAAAGACAGATGCCTGAAGGAACTCAATTTAACTGGAAATAATATCATGGAACGAGGAGCTCAAGAGATTGGTGAAGGTTTGAAGGTACTTTCTCATAATTTTACAATTACTAAGTACCGGGCCAAATTAATAGGAATAAACGCGTAACCCACAAACTAAACGGTTTGTAAATAATTCAAAATAAAAAGCCACTTTACATTGCTACTTAGCTGTGAATTTAAAATAATGCCTACATGCATCAAACTAGCAGACATCAGCCTGGCACTGGTGTGTTGCAGATGAATCGAACATTGGAACGCTTAAAATTGACTGGGAATCCAATTGGTCGCGCAGGCGGAATTGCCTTAGCTCGGGGCCTTCTACGGAACACCACAATTACACAGCTAGATGTTGGTGAATGCGATTTGGTAAGCCTCATTTGCATTCATTTCTGTCCCTTTTAAGCGGGTGGTATTTGCCTATTATTTATGCAATAATTTCATCCGTTACTAATTTCTGCGAAAAGCTATCTGTTTTTTTATTATAAAGGAGATCTCTAGTGCAATAGCCTTTTCAACAGTGCTTCGAACAAACAATACCATTGACTACTTCAGTATGGATCGCCTTATCCTCTTCACCCGTCAGGAAGAGCAGACGGTCCAAATATGTGAAATGTTACGTGTAAGTTGCACAAGGTACTATCTTTTAGGTTATTGCTTTTTCATGCTATTTTACCACTTAAAATGAATTGACAGGTGCAAATGCTTGGAAATGCTCGTTTTTGTAATGCAAAAATTACGGCAAAATTGTCTTAGTGTAGTACTTTTCCCCTTTATCTTACAGGTAATAAAGACGGATTTGAGGGGTTTGAAACCTTTAAATTTCCACTTATTGCAACAGTTTTCACCTCATTTAATGTGCAATGACTGTTTTCCCATTAAACATGCTTCATCGGTTGCACTACTGAATACTTGCACGAGTAGTATAATTGAGGAACTTTCTGTGCTTATCTCACAAAACAAATTGGTTTTCTTCTACTTTGTATTGAATAAAAATGTCAAATATTTAGCCATTCCACAAAACCGATTTACTTGCTTGCAACATTTACAATTCGACTCTGTAGGCAACCGCATAATCAGGTGGCGGTAGGAATAAATTGCCCGTTATTTTCACGAAAGTATTGGTTCTTAAACTTGACATCTGTGCTCACACAAATTACTCTCCTGGCAATTTTTCACCCATTTTGGAGGAAAAGACATGAAGAAAATTGGCGATTTCTTTATTTTGCATAGATGAATACCAATTTGAAGGAGTTACACCTATCCAGATGCAATATGCGCGATTATGGCGCTGAACGCGTGGTCGAAGCCCTTGAGGCGAACAAGACCCTCCAAGTCCTGGACCTGAGTGCGTAAGTCACCCAAGACGCAAGATTATGATCGTGAAATTTTTTATGTTCTGTCTCTTGTAAGCTGTGCGTTCCAATTCAAGCTTCTAGATGGTGCGTATATTTGCTGTGACGTTCCAAAATAATTCACAGATTTGTGAATTGCTTTATTTAAGAATACTAATAAGCAACAAAGGCCAAAAGTGGCTCAACACCATATACGTTTGGAATGTGTTGTTTAAATCTACTTTCATGTCTCCAAGTTGTTACATCAGCACATCACTATGACAGCAAAAAAACTAGCGAGGGTAGAAGTAAAGGCTTCCTGCTGGTGTATTTTGTAAATAACTATAAGATTAAATACTTACGGAGGAATTCTAATTTCTATTTCAATTACACTGCGTTCATCGACGATTTTTTTTCAAAATACTCGCCTGGAATAAAGAAGGGATTTCGTGACGTAACAAGTAGTAGTATGCCCTTGATTTGCCAACTGAAATAATCGCCTTCACGGTCTCTGAACTGTTTTAATACGGAACTTGTATCTTTTCTAGCAAATTGAACTTTAAAAGCTAGCAATCTTTTGAGTGTCAAAAGCATGACTACCAGGTCCACACACCGATGAAGGTGAAGATGAAGCAGTACCACTCTTTCTTTCATCCTAAATGGTAAATCTTCTCAAAAGTGACAAGAAGTTTTTTTTACGGCCGCATGAGAAGGAGATGGTAACGGTGTTGGAGACGTATCTTGAGAAGTACTTTTGCACACCTACAAGCCGTATTGTATCGAGTAGGTAGACCTTTGGCATAATTGTTCGGTCTTCAGCCGCAGTCCACCGCTACGAATCAGCATAGTTTTAAGAAGTGCATCCCCTGGAAGTGGGGTTCATTTGCGTCTGACCAGTGGTGCTGTCAGTCAGTTAGCGTCTGCGTCCACGTCTGTGGTTAAGTTTGGGTAGGTCGTGAGCTCCCATCCCATGTAACCAGAGGAAAAAACCCAGTCTTCAATTTGGCAACGGTAATGGGTGAGTTGGAGATGATGTGTGTAGGCATCTGAATGTTGGCTAAATGCTAAGTGAGCAGAGTGGTCTCATTTTTTCATATTTTGCTTGGCCTTATAGCGGCTTATTGCACAGCTAAAACCTCCGTGTTTAATATTGTTCAGTCAGAAGAAGTAAATGTGAACACAAAATTCAAGAGATTTTAAGCGTTTAGGGATTATACACAAAAGAAAACTCTTCCAAAGAACCGATTTAAGCGCGTTTTTAGAAAATGGAAACATCTCCAGCAACATGTAACGATGTAAATCCCATTTCTTCCTTAAAGTCATGCACGGCGCGTTGTCTCAACGGGCTTGGAAAAAAAACGAAAGATAACAGAGTAACTGCCTTCCACAGTCACTGCTATTTGTTAGTGAATGTGAGTAAGTGAGTAAAATCCATCTGCTCAGGTCTCATTACTTTCCGTCAGCGCAAATGCATGCTGCCAACCACTGATGCATTTCATTAGTCTCCCCCAGACACCTCATCAAGGTACTAGGAAAACGAAACAAAAATCCTAAACCTCGTTGATTGATCTTGACTTCACTTTTAAATTTTATATCTCTGGAACTGAATTATCATAGGAATTTTTTCTAAATCTTTTAAACTTAGGGTTGTGGCCTACCATTAAGGCACCTTAGCCAGTCCTTCGATAGGGATGACTGGATCTTACTACGGAGGTTTTCTCTTAAAGTCATAAGGATAGGCTTCAGGGCTGTTGATAATTAGTTCCGGAAGCTATCGTGAGCCCGAATAGACGACTGGTCTTTTTATCTTAAAGTCACCTGTTATTTTACTCAAGTGTCAGTAAAAGTGGTTCTATTGTTTGCAGTGTGAACAAGATTGGGGGTTGATCCACCTTATTAGCGTCTGAGTTGTCCTTGGAGAAGAAGAGAGTAGGCAAGAATTCATTCTCACCATCGTAAATTGCATGAACAGGATATTTGCCAGATTATATGGACTTTTGATTTGCACTTCATTTAGCCAGTTACCTCTGTGAGCTATTGATTCCAAAAGTTAAGCTTTTAATACAGAAATAGAATTTCTCGCGATGGAGGAATTGCACTTGCTCGGGCCCTTGGTAATCGCTGTTCACTAACAATTCTCGACCTTTCCTACAACCGGGTCCAATGCGAGGGCGCTATCGCCATTGCAAAAGCTCTGAAAAAGGACAACAATCGTCTTGCTGTGTAAGTGCATCCATCTAGCTAATGGGATTATCAAGGGGAAACAAAAGCATTTATCGTAACATTTAATCAATTCTAAATGGACGTAATTTATGGTGAAAATAATGGCAAGCAACTCCCAAAGTGTGTGCCTTTATGTGTTAAATTGCGGGGAAAATGTGCTTATTTGTGTAAAGAGCAGCTGAAATTTTATGCGTGTTTCATTTAGTCTCTACTTAACTTTCAATGAAATTCGGGAAAAGGGTCTCTGTGCCCTAGCCGACGCACTGCTCTACAATGACAGTCTTCACTACATTTACCTATGGGGCAATGAAATCAATGAAAAAGTAGCTACTGTAAGAAATTTTCGTTTATTTTATTGAATAATGTCGCCATTTATACCCTCAGTTTAATTTGCACATTTTTGCCATTAGAGGTTATTGCCTACTGTACTTATGCATCATCAGTAGGCATTAATTTATACTCTTAGGTGTGGGCTCACCTGCAAACCATTGGGAGAATACGGCAAGAATCGACCGACTTGAAGCCTTATAAAGTGGACGGAGTTGTGCGAATGGCGCTGTTTAGAAAGAATGGCAAATGTCGTAACTACCGGTACGACATCCCTTCGTGGCATGGACAAGTTCCAGAAGGCCGCTCTATTGCTTTGTTCTAAGGGTATAAAAATAAAAAAAATTTAAAAATTTTATTGCACATTTTTTTTACCAAGGCAACAGAAGGTTATTATAACCAGCTTGTTGACTTGCAGCTATGATAATTCCGTTGTCTTTCTTTACTGCCTCCGGTCGCAGACCCCTGCATCAGGGAGACTGGTTGTGAAAAGATATCTCATATGGTGGTCAGTGTTTGTAGCCGCCATCAAGTTACTGAAGGTAGTTGGGTGGTCGACTGCCAGTCACCTAAAAGGTGTGTTCAAGCAAACGTGCATTACCCACCCTATCAGTTGCAGACGAATCTATAACACTTGAGGCTATTATCAAGGTGGTTTACCGTCACAAGCATTAAAAGGTGTTTTCCGACACCCAACTGTTCGTTTATCGATATGCTAAGAATAACTGAAAGAGCTTTTACACAGGCTTAGCGATTCGCTATTTGTATACTCCACATTTGTTGAAAATACACACTAAACATTTGCAGAATACAATCAAAGTGCCAAGCACGATTATCTTGACGCTCAAAGAAAACAGTGTCAAATCCCGGTAAGATTGCATGTTATTAAAGAGCGGAACGGGTAAACTAGATATCATTACAATTATACATTTTCGCATAATGGCATTAGTTGCTCCAAGGCTCAAAGTCAAAAGTCCAGGTAATTAGGGCATATCTAACGCAAAAAACCCTTTTAATAATAAAAGTTGTAAATTACTTTGGAGCTTTGGAGAATTTTACTTAAAAACCCATTTCGATTCTGAATGTAAATGTTGCTTATGAAGCAATTCATTTTGGGGCACAACAGTTAATAAAATCCCCAAAAATTTTGTTAAAAATTTTTTTAATGATTACTTTGTGAATACTTTAGCTAAAGCCTATAAGTAATTTAAGTAGAACAACTGTCTCAGTGATGTTTAAACAGTGTGATTAAATCTCTTTTTGAAGCAAATTGATCTGCAAGGTAATGGCGATTCAGTGTTTTGATTGGTCGGATTGGCTAGGCCATTCTCGCTTGGGCTGAACATTTTCAAAATTGGTCTCGAATATGACATGAACGTTAGGCGGATGAGAATATGAAGGGATGCATTTATTTTTTCCTGTATATACTCTATTTCTTGCACTACCTATGTGCATTTGGGCCACCGGCAGTGCTACCAACCCTAGGAAATGTAAGTTATTTAAAACTTTAATTGTACATCAACGTTCCTTCTGTTTGTCATAATTTCTAACACTGATGTATGCAACAGGAAGTCCAAATCTGGATAGCGTTATTCTGACTTTGTAATCATAGCTAAATATACAACTAGTATAGTGTGTTTTACTATTATTTGTACAGTCGATTTTCAGTTTCACTTGAATGTCTTTCGTGGAGGCCAGCAGTATTATTTCCCATAAGCAAACCTTACTCGCTACTTGCTCTGATTTCATTATGTTGCATGCCACAATCTTTTGATGCTCACCCCTCAGTCATATTAACTAGTTAGTGTGATTTCAAAAGAAATTCGGTTATTAATATGTCCACTTTAAATAGAACTTTTAGCTCCCTCTAAGATAGTACTTTTACGCTGTAGTCATTTTATCGAGAGATTGCACGTCGATGCCAACATCGATCGTTGGACTAGAAGAGTCGCAGACAAAAACTCTTCGAATAGATGATCTCGAGAGTGGCGCCATCATTTACTCGCATGATTTTGAATCTGACGCGTTGCCCAATGCCTCATCTACAATTCTGGGACAGAATTATTACGCTCAGTATCCTCTTGCTTTCTCCTGCGAAGTTGTTATTCATGCGCCTCTCGATAATGGACGGATCATGCTCACTATCGAATCCTTTTTTATACCCTCCAGTGATCAAACCTGTAAGGACGACTTCCTCTACGTTTTTGACTCAAATACAGCCAGATCTAAGGCCATGGTAGGAATTCGAACTGATATAATAGCATTCACCACCTAACTTTTCCACCTTTTTGCAACATTTTATCGTCAAATCTTACTCCACCTGTAATTAGGTATGCTTGTCGTTGCAGCGTCTACTAAGTCAAGTTTTTCTTAAATTCTCGTTTACTAATTATTCCAAAATTGCCACTTTTACCTTCTGGTTGGAGGTCACAGATGTGCGCGAGTTGAGGCATACTACTTTACTGTGTTGTATGCGTTCGCTAGATTTTAAGTAGGGGCTCTTATTCCAAACTTCGGCCACATAATCTGATTCTGAGGTCTATCATGTTTTACCGACTGGAAAAGTGTTCAAAGTTTTCGGTGTCGCAGAGTTCAGAAACGTACACACCAAATGGCGTTTCGTGCACCTTGCCTCCGCAGCGTTTTGACCATGGAAAAGGGATTGGTCGGTCGTATTTACTGATCATTGCTTTTTTATTTTTTTTTTATAGCCTGAAGCTGGTGGCGAACAGGGTCTCTGCTTATCTCATTACCCCAAAATTCCGGTTTTCTCGTCCAAATCCTACATCTGTATTGCATTTCAGTGCGTCTTTCTTTCCATCACTTTTCGCATGACTTTTGCAAAATTCTGGGCCTGAAATAAGTTGCTTTAGTTGCTACCCTAGTTCCCATTCTCTGGAGCAAAAAAGAACTATTACGTCCATCTATATGGGCTCGTTGCGTCGGACTAAATCGCTTGCCTGAATATCATAAAGGAATAGTAAATATTGCATCTCTCTATTAAATCTATGCATTTCTTTTCAACCTTGAATATCTTTGTGGATAACTTCTAGGCCAAGTTACAAGAAGATCTTATCATCCGACTTGTCCCAATTTGAGCAGCATGATGTATTGTCGATGTTTGCCACACGACATTACTAGGCATGCCTGGCTCAAGTGATATTTTTTGATAGCTTTTAAGGAATGCGATTTTTAGATAATTCCATGCAACATGTCATCAAAATCGCACAAAGTTTGGTTTGGCCGGAATTAAATCCCCGATATTGCGTTTGTTCACTAGATGAATCTCCGTTTTATTCTAGTTTTTGTCAATGCAAAGCCATTTTAATGACTGTCGCAAGGGAAAAATTCGAGGTACTTTAGTTTGAGGACATCAATGTAGCATACCTACTAATTAATTTTTGGTTTCCTTTGGCCTGCGAACTGTTCACTTTATCCCACAAAAGTAGCCAATCTAGAAATCGTCGGGTTAGCAACTTACCAATCAAATCAAAGTGGAGTTTTCAGCATTATGTACCCCAACATAATATAATTTTTTGGTTAGTCGCAAGAAATGCTTAGATCCTATTCTCTAAGTTTGAGAGGAATTTTTGGTTAAAAGATGAATTAATAAGATTGTGACTGATTTAAAGGGTGCCTTTCCTGGAGTAGCTAAGTTCATTTGCGTTGTATCGGATTTCAGAAACAGTTGAATCCAATAGTGGGTTCTGTGTATGCGTAATGGTGTCCCCTACATCATGCTTGAATTAACTACACTGCGGTTTTCTGAGATTTAAAATGGCCAGCCCGGGCTGCATTCGGGTCTAGAATGAACCTTACTACACAAAAAGTAAACACCCAGGGATAGTGTTATGTAGGTATTTAATCAGTTCCTAATAAACTTCTCAGTAAGGTAAAACAAATTGAGGGTCACAACATTCTGATTTTCTTTGCCTTCTTCCCTTTAGTACATCGAATTCTCCCAGATTCCAGTTTCCAAACAGCGAAGCAATGACACCCGGTTTCAAGATCGTCGTGACAGCATTTCAAGAGAGTACGTCTAGAGTGATGCATCTTTTCTTTTTTTTGTCTTTTGATTTAATCTCGCCTTATCACTCCATTTGGTGGTTCATTCATAGGTGAGATACCATATTTTCTTTGTGCCATATTACCAATTCTTCTGGGGTTTTTTTTTTTTTTTTTTTT
>NW_020170400.1:316166-329756 GCF_000524195.1 Echinococcus granulosus
GTAAACAATCGTGAACCATGATCCACCCCGAAGTTTGCGCAATTATAATGACCTTTCTTGTGGCAAGTTTGCATAAGTCGGTCATCCACGGTAAAAAGCTTTTGTCTTTTTTAAACTTCTGATCCATTTGGGCTTAGGTTTTCCTTGAAGCATCAGATAAAGTTGTTATTTTTCCTTGCAATGGATAAAACTTGACTGGGCATACCCCAATCAAGCTGTCATCAATTTAGTGTCCACTTTACTCCCAATTTGCTCCAATTTATTCCAGCAGCTTGACTAGATTGGTGGGGCATTGAAAAGCTCCACCTAAGAGCACGCACTTATTATCACCGTTAGAGAAGTATGTTGCGGCATCTGACTGTACGTCTCGCCAGCGCGGTTTACAGTTTACCAACTAGGAGAGAACTTGACACCCCGTTTATTGACAGCGTTGGCTCTCTCTCCTCCTCTACTTTTTTTCATTCGCCTGGAGACCTCCTATAACTTGTAACGTCAGCTGACGTTTTCACTGTTCGTTCATGTTTATGTGTGTGTTCATGTCTAGACATGTTTATCGCTTTCCCCTTGCTTTTTTAACCCTCCCTACCCCTAGGGCCCTCTGTTCTCCATGCGATTCCTTTCGAGGCCCCTTGACCCCCCGTAAAAATTGACCTCGGAAAACAATTTTTAAACGAAATACTTGATCTTGCATGGGCTAGAAAGAATCCTGTTAATTAATTCACCTCTAATTTGCTCCAGAAATGCGTCTAGTTGCACTTCCGAGTGGTGATACAGTCCGAGTTTTTATTGTGCAACACATTTAGAAGTAAAAAAATTCCATTCTAACATAAAAATGCGAGACCGACGTTATTGAGGCTATTAGGAAGTCAAATTTATAGCCCTACGGATCTACTTCCATTGCTGACTCATTTGGGGTTGAATGGGTTGACGGTTTCTAAAAAAATAAGAAATTATTAAGGTTAGGTCAACCATCCCACCGCTCAAATATGGAATGATGAGGAAAAGTTGGTGTAGTTCTTGGCTGTCCATAGCTGGGAAGTTGCTTTATGGCCCCTGGACACTTATAAAATCCCGGCCATTGCTTGTTTATACGCTCTGTAAGGTACAGATGTACGTCAGCCCTTCCGTCTGTCCTCTTGTCAGGACGGACGGTGCTCTCCATTGTGTTCTTCACCACCCATTTTATTCTAAACCATCATGTGATAAAGTACCACTTGAGTATCTTGTAAATGCACTTCGACTATGCTTGCTATACGAAATGCGTATGCCTCGGTTTCAGAGCCATTGCAAGCTAGCTTCTCGTCGGAGTTGGTGCAGGGCGTTTGCAGAGGGAAGATATGCCATGTGGTAGTAGAACGTATCACTCCAAGACCATTGGCGCACGTCTCATTCAGGTGTTGACGACTTGCACTCAGGAGGGTCCTTTAATCTGAAAGAGAATGAAGAATCACTCTGTGTCACTGCTGAGTCAATTAGCATTCGACATTAGCATACCGACGAAAAAGCGTTCGGTGCTGTCTAGTGTCAATTGGCATCAACAAGTACCACTGGTTTTGCCCTCACACAAACTGATGTTGTATCGTAAACGAAGCCAACAGACCCCACCCACATGTCATGTATTGACAGATGAAAATAAGTTGCTGATGTGGCCTCTGCACTTCCTTCCCATGAATTATGATAGCGTGCCCTGAACTTGGGATTGTTTGGTGATTTGCTGTTTGGCTGACTGAATGGATGAGCGGATGATTTATGATGAGAATGGGTTCTTTTGTTTCAATGTTCGTTAACCGAACAAAAATGCCATTGGTTATCCGATACGATCCAGTCACTTGCTCTCCCACACTTCCAAGGCACGTACCACTCGGTCGCCATGGGACCGATGCTTGCTTGCCTTGTGTGTGTGTTTATGCGTTGGATATGCCGTACACAGAACTGTTCAATATGTTTGGCCTCCTTGTTGAAGGTCCACTGCGCATGAGACCAATCCACACGAAATGACACAACTTGAGGGTGTGGACGGCAAACTCCTCCTGAAACAGTTGGCAGGTTGGAAGGCAGCTCATGACCTCACACATTATACTGCGCAACTGGCTAGTGAAAATACTTTTATTTTGCGATGAGATCCACTGATGAAAGTTGTTTTCAATGACAACCCCAGCGTTAACCTAATCAGTCATGATGCGTTTTCATGGGGTGCGAAATGATTCACTTTGCCGTTTTTTCCTCCCCTTTTTTTTCTCACCACCATCGGTGAATGAATAAGATGCATTGTCCTCGTCTCCCATTAGTCACGTCGACTTTAAAGTGATGAAACGAAACGAAGGTCCGGGAGTCTTCTTGTTTCCAAAATAAAGTAGAAGCACTTCGTGTAAATGATCACTAGGGCGCGAAGAAAAAAAAGGTAACCAACCTAGGCAACTATAGTGAATTTCTAGTGAGGAAGGAAAAAGTGTATATGCTGACGTGTAGACACAAGCGCTTCCTCTGTCAAGAATTGGTTAAAAGTAGCGCAGATAAGTGGAAGCCAATCCTCGATAAATTGACAACGCCAAGTGAAAACAACGAGTCTCGCAGCAGTTGTGAAGTCAAATCAAATGCACATAACGGGATGTCGAATGATCGAGGACAAAATAGCTGCTGTAAGTGGGGCGTGAAGTATAAAATGGATGGATGCTATCACGGTGGAGGGGTTGAGTTCGTTTGTCAATTGATTTTGAAAGGCTTGTGCCACATTACCAACTCTTCATATCTTCTACGAAAATGTGCCTGGGATGATCTACAGCATCTTCGGAGGTAATCTGGGTGCAACGTTATTTTCTCACCTCTCATGAAAAACATGGGTGCTTTGACGAAGGCATTTGTTTGAATAGCTAGAGTGATTGCGCATCTCCTGTGGAGGCTTGCAACTGCAGGAATGACTTTAACAGACGGGCAGATCTCGCTAGTGAGCCAAAAAAGCTACTTTCCCGTGGATGAAACTGACAGGAGAAAGGAAGATTGACGGCCAACACTGTACATTTGACAAAATGACTCATTTCGGTGAGAAATGGGATCCAAATTGGATGGGAATGCTCCATTTGTAAGCAGGAGATGCGGGATGCACTCACGGTGAAACATTTGTCATTAGATGATAATCAAACAAATTTGTGCTGTGTTAAAGAAAATGTAGTTCCTTTAGAAGACTCCAAAGTCCTTTTCCACAAGGCATAAGCTTGCTACAAATTCCACCTTCGCCAGGCACTTTGTTCTTCAATGCCAAGAATAAAAACCTGGCTCTAACTGTCAACGTGTTTGTCTCTTCTATTTCTGGAGGAGCTAATAAAGTTGCTTTTCAGCAGAAGATGGTTTAACGTCAAGAAAAGGTGATAATAATTATCTAAGGGCATACTGTCAGAGGAATATGAGGGTTGAGGTTGAGGCCTCTACAGCTTTTCACCTCTATCCCCATTGGTTGTGCAATAGTACGTGTGAGGACATGTTGCCCTCCAACTTGTCGAATGCTTCTACCTTCTCAAGTTGTATCGCTTCATGTGGATTGGTCTCAGCTGCGGTTGGCCTTCACCAAGGAGGCCGAACATGTTGAGCCCAACGCAGGCAAGGCATCAGGGATCGGTCTTCTGACGCCGGGGTTGTGTTTGCCTTAGAGGTGTAGGAGAGTAGTGTGTGAGTGGGTGAGTGACTCACTGACAATGGCTAAGCTAATGACAACATAACGTTTTTGTACTTTAGCGTGGATATAAACGATGACTTGCACTTTAAAAGAACTTTCAGCTATGCATGGACGTAAGCTGCAGCGACTTTCGGCTCATCTGACCTCCTTTCTCTCTGCCTCTCTACTTCACCTCTAATCCTATTGATGTATATTTATAACAATCTGTCTGTCATCTACTTCATATAATTCTTTTTTTGTTGGTACTGATTAATACCAGTCACTTGACCAACCACCGGGTTCTTTCCAAATCTTCGTAGATGTGCTGCATTGGAGGTGGAAGAGGAAACCTATTATCTCGATTATTTAGGTAATATAGGGTAGTCACCCTACACTCGCCAGTGTACAGTTTTTACCGATATACAGTATTCCCTTACATTTGGCGGCCAGGTACACTTGATCTGTGGAGTCGTCTCATAGCCTGATTCATTGCTCACATATTCATATCGACACTTGTGGGGTCCCATCTGGAACATGTGGTCTTTTTACACAATTCTGTTCCTTCTTTGGAAGTTGAATCCAGTTCAAGTCCAGATGAGACTGTGCTCCGGTTTTAGGTCAGACTTCCGCATGTCCAGAAGGTCGTTTTTACTGCGGCAGTGTGAAAAATGCTGCGTTGGGGGGCATTCCATCAGTTATCAACTTCAGTGGAGGTGTCGGTGAAAGCAGATCTTCGGTTCGTCTTCCCTCTACGGGTATTTGCGTCTCTGAACGGGTTTGCTGTGATGGCGTTTTCAATTGTCCCGATGGTAGGGATGAATTTGCCTCACTCTGCAATCACTTCCAAGGTGGGTAATTGATCTATAACTGTCCAGTCAGAGGAGAAGTTAAATATGCTTATCAGTAAAAACATGTAAATTGTATCACCTTTACTTTTTGCGGTTTTTGATTATATAAATGTGTGGTTTTCCACAGGTTTTTTATGCCTTTCAAAAAAGTGCAAAATTGTGGCGAAGCTGTTCAGTCATCAAATTGTTTGAAACGAAACGAATTCGGCGGCAGGGTGCTCTTTCTATTGACCGGTGATGTTTCAAAAAAGGAGTTCAAATGCGGTGCAAAAGCTTTTAACTCCGAGAAGATTCTAAAAATTGGTATTTTAGAAATAAGATTCCAGAAGTTATTAGTGTACTCCCAAAGTACTCGCTGAATGGAAGGGTAATCTACCCCTCCACAAACAGTAATTCGTTCGATCAAACTTCACTTTTAAAAACCAGGCATTGTGCATTTGGGTTACTGTTTGTTATCAAAAATGGAGTTTTTTGCCTTACTTGGTGTAAAATCTTAGGATATAAAATGCATCTGGAGATAACTCCGTTTTACTACTAGCATCCGATTGGGCAAATGCAACCGATGAAATTCGTGAATTAGTGAAATGTGATGGTAAATGATTACTCTTGCTGAAATTGCTGTTGGCGCTATTATATTTTAAATACATGTGAATTACTAGGACTCAAATTTGCCCAACTTGCGAATACTAAATTCAAAATCCCCGAAAAAAATTGGTCAAACAGTCAGTTTAACCAATGTTTGTGCGTTGTTATCAAGGTGTCACGGTTACTGTCATCCTTTACAGGCAAAGTAATGTAATTACCCCTTTCATATCCAAATAATTTTATTTTGGATTGATTGTCTTCAAAAGTTTTTTTGTCGTTTCTATAGTGGGGAACAAAAAAGGCGGAAACACGTGCACTTATCGTTCAACTAAAAATAAGTTCCCAGTTGTGATACACCATTATGTCATGCATAAGAATGATATATTAATTAGTTGTGAGGTGTCAACCGACAGGAAAAAGATGCTCCATAAGGTAGTAGATTAAATCCTGTCCACGAATTTGGTTTTTTCAACATTCATTACCCCTTGTGTTGACCTTAAAGACTAATTTGAAGGCATATTGCATTTCATGGAATGTATTGGATGATTTTATATGTCTGCCTCTAAAGGGGTATCGAAGCACTTCTTGTTTACTGATTAGCTCCCTCATTTGTAATAATAATGGTGCTACCTCTTTTCCCTTTTGGATGATTAATTTGCCCAACTCCATGGCTTAAGTGGCTGTTGACTTGGCCATTCTGTAGTCTAAATTCCTGCCACTGTAATCCCCATCCCAAATTCATGCTCTCATCCCCGAGGTCGTAATAGGGGATAGTGGTTTGGCACCGGTCTACGGAAAGCCATGATACTGGGGCGTGGTATTGGAGCCTCCAGCGATTGAGAAGTCTGCGTAATAAGCATGAGTGCGCGCGTCTCTGGCACTCCCAATGACCACTCATGAAATGGTAGGATGAATTTTCACCTCACGGATTTCAAAAGCAGTCGTTTTTCACTGAAGAAAACCGTTGTTCTTTTTTAACTGCCGTTCTCGTGGCCAAAAATGATAGTTTTTGTAATTGCCCAACTCTTCGGAATCCGCATTTGTGATTAACGTTGTGGACCGAAGATGGAAATGTTTACGCTAGTAGCGCCGTTGTACTGACCAGCTGCGGGAACGATTTTAAATACGCACCCGATCCGTCGTTTTCACACAATCTCTCCTTTCGCCTCTGTGTACAAAGTAGTAGTGAAAAAAGTTACCTAATTCATGGACAAAGGGATTCTTTCCATAGTGAGGTTTTGTACCCTCCTAGGCGTCTCCTTGGGGGCAGAAACAAGTTTAATTCGACAGTACTTCATTGTCTCATTAATTTCTTCTTTTTTCGCCATCAGCTCTTTAATAACGATTCCAACTCATTCAAATTTGGCCTTGCAATTGAGTTGGGTGTAGGAGAGTGCGATTTTGGTAGCCCTTCTACTGTAAATCTCCGCAGGTTCATCTCTCCGCAACAGATAACTTTAGTCAATGTCGATGTTTGAACAATGCCCATCAGACCTTTATTACTTCATCAAGATCTAGGGCGCTGGCTTGGCTTCGCAAGAGCCTGAAAAGTGAACATCATTTCACAAGAATCAAACGACTTATGCCTGAGCATTTCCTGAAGCCTCAGTGAAAGACATCGGGCACATTGCATCACTTTTGTTTTAAGTGTTATGGAGCAAGAAGCGATGCCAATTGGGGAAGTAAAAAAAGAGAGCGGTGTTGTCAAGGCTTACTTCTCGAGGGAAGATTAACGGCTGTCCAATTTCGGTACCCACGCCCTCCTACATGAGTCACGCCGTGTCCTCTCTTCCGCCCTCTCTACGTCCCATCCCATTCCGTGTCCGTAGTGGATGAAAATTGGCTGGCACAGCGTCACGTCTAGTAAACACGCAAACACGCGCCGCTGCTGCCGTCAGCCAACCGGCTGTTGTAAACTGATCCGCCCGTCAGTCGTCTGTCAAGTGGTAAAGCCAATCAAGCCATATGGGATAGCGACAAGCGCCTTTTATTCTGCTGATCCGGCCTCCTATTGGCTGGATTTGAATGACACGGCTTAATTTGACTTTGTTTGGAGCTAAAACATCCTATGATAATTTGTCTGTCCTGACATCCATCATGCACCAGCTTTCCGATATTCTAAGGGTTTTGTTGTGTGTAACGATTTCAAAGAAGGCTTGATCTGTGCAGTTTTACGCTAGCTAACACACGCGTTGTGCATTCAGAGGGATGACAGCTGTCCTGTGGTCTAAGAACCACTGTACCGGACTAGTGGTCGACAGACATGCTGTTCAAGTGTCCATTTGCTGCGCTTGAAACCTTCTATGCAATTGGATATCTGCGGGTACAGCTTTTACGCCTTTGGTCAGAATACTTCATCACTACGTGCTGTTTCAAGTGTTCACTAACACTATCATCTGGCATCCTGATTAACGATGTTTGGAGTGGACTGATCCATGGTGTGTGCACTGGGCACACTTCCCACTTGCTACTGTGCGCGGTACCGCCGCGTTAGTACCACATTTTACGGCTGTAAAATCAGAAGCTCCAACTTACCTTTAAAATTCTTGGGAGAAGATCTGCTCTGAAGTAGATGCCATTATCAAATTAAAATAGAAGGAACTGGGTTTGTTATTTCGTAGATGGGGGCCCAACGGATCAAGACATTAGCTTCCTAGGACAGTTTCTGTCTCTTGGATTGACTACGTCAGTATCAATTGTGGTGGCGGCAGTGCTGTTCATCATTCTTTGCCTGGGTTGCATCATTTGCCTCTGTCGTCGAAATCGTTTCAACGCGAGATCTACGAACTCCCCTACAGCCGTCGTCAACACTGTCTTCGACGGGGTCAATCGTACATGCAGTGGCGAACTCGCTGTACCGCATACTGACCCTTCTTCACTGCTCAACGGTGTTCGAAAGTCACCTGACGACTTCCATTCCCAGATACTTGCAACTCCAACGCAACAGCAGCAGATAGTGCTGCCGCCAGCAAAGTCTATGGGTGATCTCTTCCAACCGCATCAACTTTCACCCAACTCTCCGATGCTAAGGCACTTCCATGAGTATCCTTCATCACCGCAGCCTCCACCTCCAGGTTCATGGAACACGCAACCCATTTGCTATTCGGTAGCTCATCATCCACAGTGGCTGCCACAACAACAGCAACAGCAGCAGCATCAACAACAAGTCCATCAGCAAATGCCACTTTCGCCGCAGAATCAGACCCAAAACCGTGTTTCTGGTTGGTTAATTTTATGGTCTAGTCACCCTGTAATTGATTCACTCATCTACAGTAATTGCCTTTCTTCCACAAACTATTCCCCATCCCGCATATTTAGTCGTCAGTCTAGTCATTTATAGGCTAGAATTGTGGCTCATCTTTATGGTTCTCTTCCTAAATCCAGCAATCAGCCTAACCAATGTGGACCTTTTCTGTTTTATAGGCGCTACACCTTCCTCGAACGTTCCAACCTGCCCCCAACAACTACAACAGCAATCCCATCTGTTGCATTCAACTCGCTTTCCTTATCAACATCTGGAAACCTCCTCGCTCGTAGCTGACGGAGGAATCGTCTATCTTGGTGAAATCGGTAGCGGTTCTGGGAGTGGGGGCTCTCGCCTAGCCACAAGTTCCAGGCGCCCTAGGCGTCGTTCTGGGCGCGCCATGGATACCCAGTCCTCGTCCAGTATTGGCTGCGGTCCTTCCACCCGTGGTGCCCAATCAGCTGAGGGTGCACCGCGCACCGCGAGCAATAGTCCGCACTCCGTTGGTCCTTCCTGGTCCTCTAGTCGTGGCACGACTGCCAATAACCCTAGTGCCAACAGCAGCGCCAACGTTCGCCCCCATCATCACCGCCATCACCATCACCGTAGATGCCGTCGTCAAGATGGTAGTGGTGGTGGTAGCAGTGGAAAGCAGTCGACACGGAACCACTCCACCAATAGTAGTGAGAAGATTGCTTACCCTGTGGAATTGTAGTCAATATCTAGCCAGGGTAACAACACCACCCATGTCCTCAGTAACATCATCTCCACTTTTTTCTTCGCCAGTGAACAATCAGTATTTGCATCCTCCTCCCCTTACCCTCCCTCGGTTCTATGTAATCTTGCCAAAACGTGAAATACATGTCTTTTTGTTCACCTCATTTTCTACTCCATCATTCTCACGTTGTGTTTGGTGTTTACCTTTTTTGTCATTTCAGGCATGATTTCTGATGTGGCCGCATGTTCAGTGTTGCTTCTTTGCATCCTTGTGATTCATTGGAGTTTGCAAGGTGAAGCATCGAATATGGTAGCGAATATTGAACAGCAGAGAAAAGAAGCTGGTGTTGGTAATGCAGGAGCATTAGAAAGTACTCTGGGAAAGGAATATTCCAGACTTGAAGGCAAAGCATTCCTTCCTCACAGTGCAAGTAAGTTACTTTCATACCATTTATTGTTCACGAATAGACATCTGAGGAGTTGGATTTTTGAGCTAGGAACTGGGTCATTTATGAATGGGTCACTGGCGGTAGTGAGGTCAATCTCCAATTTTTGACCGCTTTTAACCTTATCGTCGCTAAGGTGTCTGTTCGAGAGAAAAATTATTTTTCCCTGCATTTTGTCGTGGAAAATTTGCACAATGTGGCTAATTTGTGATCCTGCAAACCCATGACATCGCTATAATTTGGTTATTTTTGTTTCCTTCCATGGGAGGGTTTTCTACCCCTACATACTCCTACTCCTGGATCCGTCGACACGCCATTTTATCAACCTTTTTTAGTCTTGTTTTTTTATCTCCCGGCAATGCTTCGCGTGAATTTAGTAGAGCTTCTTGTCTGTTTATTTTTTTTACATTTCTATGGAATGGGTTAATTTTTACGGCGCAATTCCAAGATCCTGAAATAATAGTCTCGGCTAATGTTCCGGTTTTTCGTTCCAAAAAAAGAAGGACAAACGGATGGTATCAACGAAACTATCTCTATATCGCTCTGGCAGGCAATCAAATTTTCACAGTCTTATAACTTTCAGAAACTTGTAATTTACAGACAGGCATTAGTCCATCTGTATGGGATTCCTCAATGTTGTCCTTCCACAACTCTTCGTGAAAGATGTCCGTCATTTAGCCAAGATGTGGTAGCAAACGTAGTGGCCAAAAATGCTTAAAAAGGTGATTCTGGTGACTTCCCAAACAAAAAGTTGTTTTCCCTGTTGTGTGTGTGTGTGTGTGGTGGACTACGGACGGGACTGTTTACCACGCGTTTCTCAGTGAAGGTCGAACAATCGCACCGGCGGGCATAAGGTCCAAATTTTGCAAGGCAACACAGCCTCTCATATCCACTTGCTCATGGAATTAACTTGTTATATAATCCACACTTCAGAACAAAACCGAGAGAGGTATTGCCTTACCCTTGTCCTCATCCACCCTGGTCTCGTTATAATAACTCTTCCAAGCTATTATCACTTTTCCTTGTCATCATAAATGAGATAGAAATGATGGTGGCTAGGCCTACATTTTTTGATCTGGGGGACGGAACGTTTTATTGCAACAGATTCTGTAACGGTGGCTATTTTATCGGGTAAACTTATCCGAAAGGGTCTTCTGAATTCTCTACTTATTCCTTTGCAAGAAACTTGCACTGTATCAAATACCAAGGCTGCATCTTGTCAAATGGATAATACTACTACATGTTCCTTTGTACGGCCTTTTTCCTTTGCATATTCCAATGCGTTTCATGGGTGGATTTCAAGCTGCGTGCCATCGCAATTATTACTGTTAACTGTTGTTATCTTCATTTTCTAATCAGGAACCGCAACTGTGAAAAGCCAGTTCTGCAATAAGCCTGATCTCACGTGGGCTGATTTCACCCATTCTACTTGTATCAGTGCCTTTTTATGGCATTTTGGTGTGTCTCACGCGGTTTTATGGAACTACAGCTCCGCCTCCATTCATTTCCCCCATGTTTCTAACTGAAAGGCCCCCAATGCGTTGTCATTGGCATGACATGCCTTTGCGAAAGTAGAGAAAGGCGAAAGCATTCAATCTCAACTGATCTACATTGTGGAAGCGATTTTGTTCAGCTCACCTTTTATTACTTCTCAGATCAAACCGAAATTTGGTGCTCACTTGGCTTGCAAAAGTAACGGATAATGTTTCATGAATTATCATCCCCTCCTTCAATACATGTGATTGTGGGAATGATCTAACCACACCCATTACAAACGCGCCCTGCTTTTTCTTCAGCTAGGTAAAGGTGGACTATTTTGTTGTTCTACCTTCCAGACAAGGGTAGCCTTTGTTAGTCGGTCGTTTCACTACCATTTGTATGTCTCTTGTAGCAACTCCTCATGTTGCCAATCGTTTTATGGCGCAACTTTGCTTTCCAGAAGAGGTGCGCATTCTGAACTTTCGTTGTTATTTTGTAAACGTCTGCTTTGGTTTGGTTTGGTTTTTTTCCAAATGCGTCAATTTGGTCAAAATAAAACACTAAGGTCAAAGCGCAGTGTGGATTGCTGAAATTGACGAGCTAAAGTTGCACAAAAACCGTCTGTGCTTACTATCACTGGGCGATTTATTTTATGTATTTGGGTAAATCCCCTTTCGATGGTCATAGAATTTTTAAAAAGAAAATATAAAGTAGTGCCGTCCCATTTTTTTGCCGTAATCCATTACCGCCTGTCACTGTCATTATATGGCCATTAAAACATGGGAGAATGTGATGTTAGGGGATTGCAGTTATAGTCAGATTTTTTCCACCCTTATGTATGGCAGATTGCATCTCGTAGATTTGAAATGTAGAGTTACCAGTTTTAGAAGAATTTGTTTTCAGTCTGGGGTTTATTTGTTTTTTGTTCGAGGAGTGCAAAAATTGGTGAGAATTTGCATTTTCTCTCTCTACCCACTTAGCAATTATTCCCTTCTTCTTTTAGAAGTAAAACCTCCAACGTATAATGTGGTAAGTTCGTTCTAGTAACGTGAAAGTAGAAATATGCTTCGAGCTTCTGATATCTTTGTGATTTTTGTGCCGATTTCGTGGAAATTTTGCTGCGCCTTTTCAGTAGCTGCTTCGAAATTGCAGATTAGGCTTCAAATGTAGAAGCTTCGATAACAAAATAGGGATGATTTAAACATTTACTGTTGGATTGGACCCTTAAATATTGCCTATTTATGGCTTGTGATGACTAGTGATTACTAGTTATTTATGACTAGCGATGGCTTAAAGACATATTTAAAGGTGTGTATTCATTGCGCATGTTTTGATCAGCAGTCAGAGTGATGAGGACACTTTATTGAGAAATCTGGATTCTGTTACGACTCGTAAACATCAAAGGCAGTGCATTGTACTGTCTACAATCACTGCCTCAAAGTTGCCTCGGCAGTGATTTGCCTGTTTTGTGCAACCAACCAACGTGTGTGTTCACTTCTCTAGGAAGATGGACCACTTTCAAGGGTCAGATCAGCTCGACTCACGAACTCATCGTCCATTTTCTTTTCAAGTCATCAATATAAAACTGACGTTGTGTCATTGCCATATGGCACACAGGTGTCGTTGTTCCCATTGCTTCACGCTGTGTCATTAAGACTTGGTAATGTTTGTGTTTGTTTGTCTGAAAGCCACCAGATGAAGTGGTGCGAAGAGACCGCGAGTGGAATTACCTCGACTCACCGCTCAATCAAATCCCTATTCCACGAGCGCCTACACCAACTTTCGGTGAGGTCACCCCACGACCTCAGGTGTGGCACAGAGAAGACACCTTCTTCCCCGTCCTCCGCAACCGCAACATCACCGTTCACGGACCCTCCAACTACATTCTTCAGGTGAGTTGTCTCACCTTCACAAAAAGTGCCACCTCATTTGGACATGTCCGCACACACACGCGTTAAGATCTGCAATGCCCCGCAATGCTCCAAACAACAGCGAAAGTTTCAGGGTAAACTGAGGCGTCGCTCGGTTCGCAGGGTTGACTGAAATAACCTCAACTGACCAAAAGTTGTGAGGCCATAAATGTCGCATACTCTAATTGCTGCATGCGAACTCGCAGTTTGCACTGGCTGTCGCTGTTGCTGTTGCTGTCGCTCACCAGCTGAACTTCGTTGCGTATGTGGCCCCATTGGATGGTTGAAGCGTACCACTCCGACCGGCGTTTATTGCCTACCTGTCAACTCGACGGCTCCAACCGTTTCTGTTTCTACTTCATCCTACACAGGGATTGCATCTTAAGCGACCCTTTTCCGGTTTTGCAGTGTTACACTTGTACAGTTGTAAAGGCGGCAAACAGTTGGCGAAGAAACAACCAGTTGTCTATAGATGCGAGTTACTTGTCTCATTGTACGCGAGTAGACTTCCTCTCTACGACACATATATGTGACGAATCAGCTTACAATTGAAGACGTTGACGGGGGCGACATTCAGCCTACCCATTGGTCGATCCCTGCACTCAGTCCCTCTCATTAGTCAAACGACTGACTAATTGGAATTGTGATTTGTCGCGTTGCCATTCATGGCCAATTGGCGTCCGCGTGGGGAAGTCTTCCAACACCATCCGCA
>NW_020170400.1:329856-333925 GCF_000524195.1 Echinococcus granulosus
TGCGTGCATTGGCTGACAGAGTAAATTTTGTTGGTCGGTAGAATCCCTTTTCGCTGATGATTAAAAATAACGTGATTTTAACATGTCCGCCTTATGAACCCAGATTAATCCTATCCCGTCCCTGTAGAAAATGGCTTTTGGCTGCATTTGTTGGTGATCGCTCAGAGAAGGTACAGAATGCAGCGGTAGAACTCACCTCTCAAAACTCGTTTTTTTACCCTTTTATTTTTTCGGTGAATCACTCAAAGACCTGTTGACAGCCTTTAGCCGTGTCAACATCGGGTGTTACAACGGTTCGCTTATATCTACTTTAGTTAAGAGAGCTGTGGTGGAAGTTAGGCAATTGCATTCCACCCGAATGTCATGCATCGACAGGCAACGATAAACCTTGAAGACATCAGGTGACTTCTGTTGAACGAATAAGTGTACCACTGGTTAGCCGAACGACCTAATCACTTCTGCCCTCCCCTACGCACACTTGTGAGGCTCCTCCGTTTCGTTTCTCTGAAGCCTATCCTCCTTGACTACACTCTGTGCGATTGATGGCATTGTTTCCTTCTTAATGGTGAAATAATTTCCACCGAGGTCTGTCCGCTTGACGCTGTAAAAATCGACTATTTTAGATGCAGCCATTACTAGTGATTTAGTTGTGAAAACATTTTTTTTCTGCCTGACAATGCAGCACTCCTTATCGTTCAAAGTACCTTCTTGAGGACCTTATAACATTCTGGGGAGAAAATACCATGTTGTCTTACTTCTTTCATTCCCACCATACTTCTTCGAGTAGCGGCCTTATCCTTTTCTTGCCAAAAAAAAAAAAACTACCGCTCAAAACATAAATGACATGAGCGGACCTAGTTGGGACTAGGTTCGTTTTTTTTACTTCTGGATACAAAACTTCTTAAAAATATGGATCTTCCTAGGCCTTATAAGGTTGGACCGGCAACTTTTCAAACGACTTAGCTATCCTACATTTATGTACTTGCTTCCCATTGCAGAGACTTCAAAATGCTGTTAGGAAACAAACTTGGTACATGCCTCCTTATATCACTAGAATAAGACCGTATTCAGTGAAATTGTTGCTTGTCTTGACAACTCTTGTGAATCATAACATTATCAACGATAGATATCAACATATTCTTCGTTGACTTTTAAAGATGTACCTGCCACGACAGCCGAAGGTGTTAAAATCGAGAGAGAGGAAATGCTAGGGTTGCCATGTTCATCCAGTCCTGAGTCGTTCTAGCTCTATGAGAATGGGCAGAATCTTGCTGTGAAACATCCAAGCAAGCCCCTTGATGCAGGACTTGGCAACCGACTATTGTCTGGGTGTAGATTGCTGCATCCATTCTAAGAACGCATGAAAAGTGAAAGAAAAACGTACTGTTTTGAAGTTAATGAGAATTTATAAAGGTTGGGTGTGGATGGTTCTAGAAATGTGAAGAAAACATCCTTATTTCAACCTGGAAGGACATTAGTTTAGAGTTTCTGCAGCTGGAAACTAAGGTGAAAAAAATAATGGATGCTCTCTCCTCGTGTCCGTGGTTAATGTAAATCTATAAAATTTTCTCTCCTTTCTCCTACAGAAAGCCGTCAGTCGTTATGAAACTCTGATCGGTAGTTGTACAAAACTCTCCATTCATCCCCGTCGCTACATCTCCCGCAAATACAACGACACCGAGGTCGACCAAAATTTAACGTGTATGGCGCGGAGGAATTTCAGGTCTGCTCGACTCAAGCCATCCTACCCGCAGTATTATGCAGTAGAGTCGCTGGAGAAGCACTTTTCTCAATTCCCCGGTTATTTGGCCAAAGCAAATTCTAAAATGGCTATTTCCCATATCCACTTGGGGGTTCGTCGGTTAGGCGGGCCCTGGCCCAACTCCGAAATGAATGAGTCGTGTGAGTGACTCATTTAGGTAATGTTTACTTTTCGGTGTAGGCGTAGCGCCTTGAAAGGTTTCCTGTTAACCTACAGAAGGTCTGAGTGACTATAGGCATCGACACCAAGTTAATGAGAACTTTACCGCTTTGGTTATAAGGGGACAATTGAAGAAGATGTATTTGCAGCAAACTGGAGCTTCTCTTATTTATGGTAATGTCTACTGGAGTTATGGTTGGGAATTATGACCACCACGTCATTCGTATGCCAAACTGCATTCAAAAAGGACTGATTTGGGCAACAAAACTAAGTGGATCACTCCCAGAAAAAGGTGGCTTAATCCGTGAGGAGGGAGAAACATAACTTCCTCTGACTGTGATATGAAATTTTCTTGTCCTTAGCGAGATCGCGGTTATTTTGTTTCAAATCGTTTAAATTATTGTTGGTCATATTACAGAATCTAGGGCTGGGGATGATTATCAAAAGTAATCTAATTTTCGATAGCTCTTCAGCTGCTACTCCCTACGGGTTCAACTATCTAAGACAATTGTGAAGCTTCAGTGTGGTATCCAGGCAATGAAATCAGGCGACTTGATTACTTGAACGACTTTACCTTCCATTGACGTTAAGGAAGGACTGTAGTTACTTATGGAAATGTAGGTCAGAGAACGTTAAACAGCCACTTCAATTCATTGTGACCTCGTTTCTGATACTTTTAACCAACTATAACTTCATTTATTCTTCTTTTTTACAGATTTGCTGATTGCGATCCCCTCGGGCATAAAGATTTTGGCCGAAGAGGTTTGGGGTGCCATACGCGGCCTTGAGACTCTTAGTCAGCTTTTGTGGTGTTCCCCTAGCGGATCCACAGTAATTTGCTAGCTTCTTGTCTTGTCTACTATTTTCATTATTCACTAACCTCCTAGTGACTTCTATAAATTTAGGCATGTTTAATTTGATTGGACCTGTTGTAGAGTTTGTGGCATATACTTTAGTGTAGAAAATTCATTCAAAATCGGATTTTGAGCACAGCTGTCTCTAAGAGCAGTTCTTGATGTTCTCTTAGTACTATAAGGTGACGTGTAGGTGAGTCCCCCAAGAACGTCAAAAAGGTCAATTCAGACGAGTCTGGGGTTAACGTAATCAAGAAGATTCTCCATCACTAATTATATGAGAATAAGTACTTTTTAAAAGCCGGATAAATCTCTCGAATGAGGATTTGACAGCTGCCTGTCAGCGGTTGGAAGCAAGCTGTTTACGTTTTTCTAGAACCTTAATGGTATGCAGAAATGCTCTCGACACGTTGGACAACGTCATCACGCCCGCAGTCAGGCCATTTTTACCTTTCATATGGACAACTTGCCAGATTTCTTGTCAGCTTTTAAATTTCGTTCACCTACTTTTTTCTCTTTTTCTATTTTAGATATTCATTAACCAAACCTTCATAAGAGACTACCCCAGTTTTCCCCACAGGGGTCTGCATTTGGACACATCGAGACATTACATATCAAAGCACAAAATTCTCATGAATTTGGTGCGTTTTTAAGCATGGAAATCTTTTAACCTCCACAAAAAATAAGTGCCACTGGTCAAGATTGACGGTATTACCTAGCAAAAAACATCAAATTTATAAAAACCACAAGTGCATTTTTTAATTCGTTAAAATAATTATAATGAAAACTAATAAACCTTTCCAAAATTAGACGCAAACCTGCTTCTTCTAGAAGCAAAAAGACTTACTCCTCACCAAATCTGTGTCTACCTCGCTTTTATTTCCCAACTGTCTGATCGGTTTCTCCTATGATTCGCTGCTACCGAGAAAGGGTAGAGATCGTTACTTGGGTCGAGGCTGTAGCTCTTTTCTCTCTCTCCCTCCCTCTCTTCCTCCAATTCCTTATCGCCAATCTCTCCCCTCAATGACTGGGTCCTGTTGTTTCTGAGGCGGTTTTTCTTACACATCTTTAAGTTTTTCTTTGTCTTAGCATGATTCAACCCCAGATTCGAGCAAAGTGTTTAAACTGCCACCTCACCTTTTACAAAGTAAATAAAGAGCTTTCGTACCTTTGCAAATGATTTGAAGTTTGTGAAGCATAGAAACTCAAGACACAAAATGTGTAAAAAATGATAGAAGGAACAATTAGGAGTAGTAAACTGACCAACAAGTGCAACTTCCTTGTTGTACATGCG
>NW_020170400.1:334025-416833 GCF_000524195.1 Echinococcus granulosus
GAACAAAGAAGAGGAAATTGGTGTGCACTTCACTGTCTTGAGTGGTTACTAAATATAATAGGGTCGAAATTTTGCCGTAAGGCATCTGTATCTTTTTTTTGATCGGTCAAAAATATTTTGTAAGTGAATGAATTTTTGCCTAACACAGGAAATGAAGCAAATAAGCGTAAATCACACAAAGATATTCTGCGACATTAACTTTCCAACTTTATAGATCGGTACTCTTGTTTGATCGCGATTCCTTTTTGACAAAATTTCCACATTCTTTACTGAACCTAACGGAAGCAAAACAATAATTTACTAAACAACATTAAAGTTTTGAGATGTAGCTATTTTTTGTAAAACATGCATCTAAGCGATTTACATCCTGCTAACTTGCTATACGAGACATACGACCGGTGGCGAACTGACCGATCCAGGACTACCCTTTTCTGAAACGGTGAATAGAAGCGGGTTTCCTTTTACTTCGGTGGAGAACAAACAAGGTGCGCTTGTAATGGACGTGCTTCAATCATTCCTACATCATGTACATTGAGGGAGGCGATAATAATTCGTGAAACATTATCCGTTACTTTTTCTTGCGAGGTGCGCACCAAATTTCGGGTTGATGTGAGGGGCAGTGAAAGATAAGCTGAAATAAACCGCGAACGCAGTGTAAGGAAGTGAGGCATGTATGCTTCCGCCTTCCTCTCCTTCTTTTTCTTAGTCGTGTCATGAAAAGTTTAGTGTCGTTGACAAGCCAGTGACAATGCCCTGGAGACTTTTAGTTGGAAACATGGGGAAATTGAATGGAAACGGAGCTTGAATTCCATAAAGCGGTGTGAGACGCATTGTAATAACCCAAGAAGCGCGGGTGCAAGTTAGAGGGAATGAACTTAGCGTGTCAGTGCTACTGTGAGATTGCCTCGGTCGTTGCTTGACATTTGCGCGCAACACTTCCCTTAGTAGCCTTTCGCAACCTTCTAGGCAATTCCTAGTCTTTTTAGTCTTCTTTCCACGCTTAATTTAATTTTTATGATTTTTGACTCCAAACAAATGAAATTCTTAATTCAACCAAGTGATTCCTTTTTGACTAACAAAAAACACACGCGAGGATGTATGTGTGAATGTCTGCCTTCCCCTTATTCCTGCTTTTTATTTTTTGCATCCGGTCAGTGCCTGATCGTTGATTTTTGGGTGAAAAAAAGGCTGTCGATACTGATGCCTCACTTTTTTTGTTATGCAGCCTGGATGAAAAGGTTATTCCGTGTTCCATCTCTCCTTCCACATTTTGTGGGCTTGCTTTTCCAGCGCTATGTATATTTCGCCCTTGGGATTCTTAAAAGTGGCAAATTGAGTCTTTTTCTTACGCTTTTTGGTTCCCTTTAAATTTTAGGAGACTATGGCATTCAATAAACTCAACGTCTTTCACTGGCATGTTACCGATGATCAGTCTTTCCCTTTTGTCAGCAGAACATTTCCAGAGCTTTCAAAACAGGTGAGTGGATAAAATTTCAAAGAATAATGGGTAATTTGCGTAAGATATTCAAGTCCAGGAGGGACTTTTAAGTTTCTGTGAGGAATAGACCACAACACGGAGGAGTGGGAACTTTCGCCGTATTTGAGAAAGCATTTTCAGTACAGCGTGATTTGTCGGTACAGCTATGGACCGTTAGGGTGGTCTACCTCGTTAGTAGTGTTGAATCACTGACCCTCATGTAATTTGTCTCCCTTTATCCTATTTTCGAGTCCAAATTAAAGCGCTGTAGTCGGATGTCGATACATGTAATAGCGCCTTTCCTTTCTAATGATCCCGTTCACTCGGCCCTGTTGATGAGATTCGGAAGACCATCTTTGTACCCATCTTGCATAACCTTTCTATAAGCTTTAATGCACGTCCATGATTGTGTTGTGCTCACCTTTTCCAAGGGCAGATTTGTCCGTCTCCTGTGCAATTATGTCAAGTTTGCGGGTCAACTAAATATTCACAGGATTTATTGCTCTACCCTGAACTAGGAACGAAATGACATGGCAGACATATGGCATTAAATTCCCCAAACGCCTGACTGCTGAGCGGGCGATCGTGACACTACTAAAACACATTGAGCTTGAAGTCTTTTTTGGATATGAGTAGACATTCACCAACCTCGCCTTCTTGTCTTTGTTCCAAAGGCACGCTGTTCCCATGCCTCCACGGCTATCGTTACCATATCGTCTTGGCTAACGGTAATGTGAGACAGCCGCTATTGAAAGGGCACGCTGGTCGCATACATCTTCAGTACCATATATCTATTCTTCCTGAGGAGAACAAAAGTCTCGGTTTCATTTAAATATGGATCTTACCTTAGACTGATGTCAAAATTCCTTAATTTCTTTGCTGTTATTTCATGCAAACACTAAAACCCGAATTTGGGAAAACTGATTTCTAGCTATGTGTTATTGGCCGTGACATGTAAATAATTTGCTTCAGTAGCTAGGCAAAATCACATGAAATGGGTATGTTTAGCTTGTAAACTAGATTGTGGAAAAAACAGAATCAGCCTGATTGAACCGATTGCCTATTTTGTCCTTTAATTACCTTTTTTGCTTAAAGCAACTTCCTTAATTTAAGGCTGTCAAAAATTTAGGTGGAGGCAGATGGAATGCTCACCGTGTAATAACTTTCAATCTTTCCGACCATTGTTCGCCAATTCGCAAAAATCACTTGTGGGATTTTTAGTTTCCGTTCTCCCACCAAATTGCCTGTGGTAGTAATGACAGCTGCTGCAGCTTGCTGGAAGTTAGAAGGACTCCGTACTTACTGCACCGGTACCTCTGTTCGTTTAAACTTATGAAATCTACCATAGGGCGTAAAGCTGACACCTTATAGTTCAGTGTTATGACGATTTTGACCCTCCTTTCTTTGCTTAAATTCATCTGCAGATCTTTAAATGAAACGACTAAGCTTGTCCTTATTTGAAAGTAAATCGTGGAAAATGGGGAAATTTTGCAAATTCTCGAGTCCCAATAGCATGGTTTTACAAGATAACCAATCATATTGTGTACTACTCAGTACTATTTATTATAACTAACGTAGCTCCAGATACTCCTGAATATTACCGACATTAGCGTCTTGAGGGATCGCGAAAGCCGTAGTTAAGTTGTCCCGAAATGAAAGCGGATTTACCATTAATGGAGTCCGGACAGTTAAGCGCATGTTGAAAACTGGGCAGTTGAAAGTGCTTTGAAACAAAGGGCTGGTAGGAATATGCAGCCTTCTACTCAATGTTGCTACGTGCACCACTCATACCTACATTTGATGCCTCTTTTGTCACAGTTAATTTTAAACATTGCAGTAAGTGTTCTCTAGTTAAGAATCCTTTGTTCTTCTTGTCTGATTATATTAACGATACCCATCCATTTTAACCCTTTTAATTGTCTAATTTTCTACTTTTGGCCTATTTAGAGCCCCTTTAGTTGCACTAAACACATTTCTATAATTAAAGCGTGTACAATTAAAGGTTTCCTAATTTCAGACATTCACTTAGCAGTCGAAATACGAATGGTTCTACGAGGCATAAGAATTTGGCTGACATGGTTTCACCCTTGTAGTCGTTGTCATGGGCAGTATTCCGAATTGCTTTCAGGATGTTTGTATGCTGTTAATACGCATATAAGTATCTTGATCGGATAACTGATCAGGCGTACGATTTTTGTCGAAAAATTGCTCCATAGTCACAACTTTATTGTTATGTTAACCTTTGCATTTTTTACATAGGCAGCCTATAATTCAAAGATGGTCTACACCCATGACGACGTACGGGAAATCGTCGAATTTGCACGGGTTCGCGGCATTCGTGTGATTCCGGAATTTGACATACCGGGTGAGGCATTATCACTGTCTTCTTTTCAATCCTTTGACTTTGATTCCTCGAATTGACAAGTACCCCAGGGCTGTAAAATCCAAATTGTCCTTTGGAACCTTCCGTAAAATGTTTTTTTTTTGCAATTGCTTCTAGGTGTAATCAAAGCCCACCTTAAAATTTATCTTGGAAGTCAATTTAATAAAATTGAGTGTATTACTTGGCTAATCATTGCAAAAGTTGGTCAAATGTATTTCATCTATTGGCTCCATCGACTTCTTGAAGTATTTGGAATACTCGTACCGTGATTTTTTAACTCAAACTATCAACAAATGACCACAGCTTCTGCATGTCTACTAGTTTTGTGTGCAAATTCAGCTCTTGACATATTTGATGTCAGGCTGTTTCAGCTACAAGTCGGCCATCCAGCCCAAGTTGTTTCACTGTTATGTTGTCACTGGTTTTTTTACAACAGAGCAGTAAGACTAATCATTTCCAATGCAAGATCCCCCACATCCAATGCATCCCTTTAAACTTTACCAATTTGCTTGTGACACACCGAAATGCCATACATTACCTTCAACTGGTGGAGAACACGCCCCACATTTTTTTGACACTGGGACTCAGATGGAAAAACTGGGCCGTTAAGCATTCTGATGTAATAATTGCCGGATAAGTATTTAAACTAGATCTTTGCGAGCTCCTTACAGCCAGCATTTGTATTGGTGTCAGAGAACTTGTGTCCTAACATGGTAGGTTTGCCTCTTGCTGAATGTTCATTTTTGAGTACTTTGTACTTCTGAGTGAATGCGATAAAAGTGGGAGCGATTTTTGAGGTGAAACCTAGGTTAGGCATTACATTCAAGAATTTAAACATGGATGAAATGACGATGGGGCTGTGCGAGAAAAAAAATATCGCAGGCCTCGACAAGCTTGAAACTGGGTCCGCATTAAATAGTCCAATCGAACTAAAAGATGAACATCCAAAAAGTTGCAGCTTTTCCCTACTCATCGCGGAAATTGTGCCTCCGAAAGGAGAAAGTGACAACTTCTTGTGCTTACTATTAAGGAATGTGTCAATGCTTATGGTAAAATGAAGTTTTCCACGGAATCCACTTTTGTCAATTTCGTCTACTTTTGTAGAGTAAACTCCCTTTTGAGTGTTACAATGCCTACGAAAAACCTTATACATGACATTTGTGCTTATTTGGGTAGTATTTATGTTATTTGAGAAACTGAGCGCATGCCATGGATGCTAGATCTTCCACAAGTTTTATCCCCACATACATTGGAAATGATGAAAACGGCGGCAAAAGTGCTGGGCGATCATGTCCTGATGTGCCTAAAATGTGGGCTGTTTCTGTAGATTGATATAAATGCCCAACTCTGGGATAAAATAGTCCACAAAACTTATGCATTAATTGGAACAAATCAAATAACTTAGTGTTATGTCATGCGCTGAGACGATAGAGAGACCTCCAGAGTGGATGGATAGAATGGGGATTGAGTTTAGCCTCCATTTCAACCGTTTAAATGTATGTATTTCAAAGGATTCAGCAACCCTTATTTTGGTAAGAAAATTAGCCTCATTTCAAGTTCTTGGAATCTCCAATCTGTGCCTTCCAAAAATTGCATTAATAGAAGGATGCTTTTAACAAATTTACTTTTAATCCTTAATAGGTCACACTAGATCGTGGTCACTCTCGCACCCAGAGATCTTTGCAAAGTGCTACGACATGGAGAACGAGTCGCCCTTCTATGGAGGTCTGGATCCGAGCAAAAATGAAACCCTGGAATTTCTTGCGGCCCTTTTCAAGGAAATTGTAGAACTCTTCCCAGATAGCACTCTTCACATGGGTTTCGATGAGGTCGAGTTCAACTGCTGGTTAGTGAGTGTGACAGAAAGGAGCTTTCTTCTAAGCAACAGTTTTGACATCCTTAATTGTCCTTGTAGGTCATCAAATCCCGCTATAAAGAAATTTATGCTGGACAACGGAATGGTTTCTCCGATAGACATTTTTAAGATATTTACCGTGAGGTATGTCATTCAGTCAAGACTTCATTTCCGACTGTATTTCATTTGACAGATCGAAATAGTAGCTTATTCCAACGCTTTTCAGGCTTTTGAATAGAATCCAGGAAGCAGCTAAACGTGTAACATTGACAGGTCAAAGACGATTCATCTTTTGGCAGGAGGTATTTGATAATGGTCTCAAGGTATGCCCCAGTCCTGTTTATTTCCAAAAATACACAACAGTTTTCGAAAAACCTACCGGGAGGGTGTTGATTTGTGTATAGGTGCCCAATAATTCACTAATTCACTTGTGGAAAGATTTGAACTCTATCCCTGGCTACTTTGGATTTCAAGCTATTGTCTCCAAAGGCTGGTACCTCGATTCTTATCTCAAGCCTTCCGAATGGATTGGATACTATGAGAATGAGATCTATCCATGTAAGTTTGTCCCAATGTGTATATTTCTACAAGTACAGCTAAAAAAATATTGAAAATCAGTGTCATAAAGTGCGTCGACAACTGTTATAAACTGGGGTGGCCATTTTATGACCTAGAGTTCCCACGTGCCAGTTTCTTGATCCTATCGAGGCCTTCAACCAGTGATAAGTGATAGATAAAGACATCACAACGGACGTCTTCATTGACCCACGTAATGAGCGCGCAATGTAGGTACGGTCAGTATGTGCATGGTGTATCTGGTGACTATAGGACAGACCCTGTCTGAGAACGGGTCTGCCTTTGAGTTGCCCCTCAGTGCTTTCATTTCCGCGTATGTATAGTAACTAACCTTCGAGTATTTAGAAGGAGTGGTAGAGTACATCCCTCCCGCACAAGGGCCAATCAGGCAGGACTTAGCAATAGCATGGCTCTCTATAATGTTTGGAAACTAGTAATCACTTGGGCCCCCTAAAAAACCCAGCAGAAACATATTTCCAGGGTTGCAGATGCCCCTAGCACAGGAAGTGTAGATCTGGCCGTTTTTAAATTGTAAATCTTTCCACTTTTTCGTAGCATCGCACTTCTATCCCGATGTAAATGCTAATTTTGAACCTAAAAACGTGATCGGTGGAGAGGCTTGCATGTGGATTGAATGGCAGTCGGAAGAAACTGTAATCCAACGAATATGGTAGGTCTATTCTAGAACAGTTGCTACTTAAATGTTATAAGTAGGCCCCGCTTGCCCTTACACGTGTGATTTTTCAGGCCTGTAACCAGTGCAATAGCAGAACGGCTTTGGTACTATAGGACGCCAAACCCGGATGAATTCGGTCCGCGTTTGGAAGAACAGCGTTGTCGCCTTCTTCGGTGAGTTAAAGCCCTCTTTAAATTGGTTAATGTTTGTCTTACTCTCTTGATGATTGGCTGCTTTAACGTAGACCACCTTCCAGCTCCTACTATGGAAAATTTTATTGTTTGTAATCGCTTAATATTGAATCTATTTGTAAGAATAGGAAATGCATCTATTGGGTAACTTCAATCCTGTCATAAATTTCACACACACATTTTAATTGACTTCTTGAAAGATTAGATTAAGTATATTTCTAGTCGATCATCAACAGTCGAGGCATGAGATTACATATACAGCCAAAAATCACGAGGTTTGACACTCCACATTACAGACGCGGCGTTCCGGTGGGCGTTGCCAGCGGTCCCGGTATGTGTCCATTGCCCTCAGGTCCCGACGGCGACATCTCTCCTTTCGATCTCATCAAAATCGGAGCGATTGGCACCATCACCAGCGGCGAATATATCCACCATCTGGAGATACGTAAAATTCTCCTCCTCATCTTCTGCGGCCTGGCACTCTTCACCGCTGGCTACTTCGCAGGACGCCAAGGTCTGGCAGCTCACCTTTCTCGTGTCTTGAAAACGCTCTCCACCAATAACTTTGGTATTACTCGTACCTCTAGACTTGCTCGATTTCGAACATATACATTTAATGCTCTTTTCATCTGTTTCTCGACGTTTATTGCTATTCTGCTTCTCGTCTCAAGTACCCCTCATACCAGTGGGCTAGTGGGTTCGAGTTCCCTTGGTTAGACGTCTGTTTGCCTCTACCAGATTTTCAATTTTTGCGCCACTGGTGGAGAACTGCTTTATTTATCTCCACTACTATTTTTAATTTTGTTACCCCTTGCAGTTGGGATTTACTGCTGAGTTACTTGCCCATAGCATATCTCCTTACCGCCCCATGCTGTCTGCGCCCCTTTGAAATATATGCATGCAAAGAACCTTTTCATCTATCGGTATTGGGATGAGCTAATGGTTATTTGAGCGGGATATTTACTTTATCTCCAGCGCTTGTAGTTACGGGGAGCGCTCGAGACTTCCTACATTACACTGTAAAAGGGACACTGCCTTGATGGCGCTACAGGCACATCTGTTGCGAACCATTCCATGCACCGTTCAAGATGCCGCGCATCAGCATTGATGCATGCACGTACCAGTATGTGGGGTAAAGCTTCTTGTGAACAGGGACTAAAGAATTGAACCCACAGGAGGCGCCAAGAACGGCATTAATGCTGCAAATGACCCAAGCATGATCATGTACACCTAGTCCGTGGATTCAAAGCCGACTGTTAGACAGCAAAGGCTACGAATCTTCCAGTTCGCGAATACCTGGAGGCGCACTCCGGGTACTAAGACCGCTACTCACTCTTGGCAGGCCTGTGGCAGACTATCCTCCGCCGGGACTGCTCTCCATATAGTGACAGTGATGTAATCAGAACTGATGTTGAGAAATGGCGTCTTAATTCCTTTTCCCCCACAAAACCGAAGGTGCCGATTTAAATTAAAAACCTTTCGCGTGTTCTGAGGGAGCTATTAGTCCTTTGCACGCTCATTCGAAGTAGACGTTTGCCTCCTCAGTTTCGCCGAATTTGGATTTAGGATTTGAAACTGCTCTACGGTCTAGTTTCAACAATCACCCATCTGGTTTAGTAATTCTTCGGGAGCTAGGGTAATTTTCGCGTCCCAACCCCTTTTGCATTCCATGATCATTTCAAGATTAGCCACATATCGTAAGTAACGCAGATCAGCCCAACCTACTTGTTAGTCACTAGGCCACCGACAGATATCTATTCAGCCCGACTGGTGAAAAGTAGGGAACGGAAAGATTAAACGCGGCCCTCAAGAATCCTCTTGATGAAAACAACCCACCAAATAATGGACGACAGTTGTCCAGTAGGAGGTCGAGCCATTACATCAATTGGAAATAACCCCCCCCCCCCCTCCAGTGACGCAAACTTCACGAACAATAGGACGGGCGTAGGATGCGACATACTTTGAGATAAACCAACTTGTTAATTGATAGCGTAATCCAGTGCAAGCCGTTCCGTCACGATATCCCGGCAGACTCCACATGGGTAATTTGAATCTTGCTTCGCAATCCTGTATGAGAACCCAACCAACAGACTCCCCTCCTATCTAATCAATTATTCCAGTGAAAATATCAACAAAAATGAGACCTGCAAAGATCGTCAAAGCGAATAAATTTGCTTTAATCCTTGAGTTCATAGATAATGAGTTATTAAGGCCCGTCAGATGGTCTGAGGCACCAATTCCGAACTGATTCTTGGTTGTCAAGATATTCAACCACCGGAAATTCCCAATATTTTCTTATAATACATAAAAACACGACTACCTTAAATTCCAAAGGTAACATTTGCAGGACGACGGCGAGTGTTGTGACCAAAAGTGCTAAGGAACTTTCCGAATAAAAAAACATGCCAAAAACAAGAACAGTGAAATATGCCGCCAGGAGAGTCCATCGCAAAATCTCCTCCTGTGACTACAAATATTGGGAAGATCTGTTATAACGTAATAAAGCTCCCTTCAGATCACAAAAAACAGCGAATGCAATGCAAAGTGACAGTAAAAAACCTCCCACGGAGCTCACCCGCTTTTAACAAAAAAGGCCGTCTTGTTGGTCACTCGGTAGACTCATTCAATTTCCTAATCATAAGTAAAAATCAAGCGACTGTAAACTTCACTCCGAATTATGGACAAGAGAAATGCACAGTCAAATTCCGTCGGATAAAATATGAAAAAAATCCATCTCCGAGGGTTGGTGAAAGGCATACAAACTCAGCAACCGAGCATCATTGGAGACGAGAACGAAGAGAGCATCCCTCAGCGACGGACAACGCCACCATCGCTGAGTTCCTACGTTGATAACTGGAGACCTAAGCTTATTCAGGCAAACAAGCTATGACAGTCTCACGCAAATACAAACCTACTGCTCACTGCATAAGCGAGGGAACATCCAAAACGAATGATCAAAAAAGACCTCCCATCAACTTGTGTAAATCTGCACCCCATCTGAAGGCTAAAAACCATTTAAACAGTTCGATGCAAACGGTTGTCACAAAGACATAAGGTTTTCAATTACCAAAGTAGCTTTAAAAAATCAAATTGTAGGCTTGTTCACTCAACGTTAGAAAGGCCAACAAGCCTCTTAAGCATACATGAAGAGAAACCGGATGCGGGGAAATCAATCTGAACCAAGACTCTATAATGCAACGGCAAAAAGAGGTCGAATTTGAAACACCAAGTAAAAGGCATAAAACAGAAATAACAACACAACAACCGCGTCAAACCAGGGAGAAGAGCAACATCCTAGTACAAATAGACACTTTACTTATGCAATTAATTCGTACGGAAGGGGTTGGAGAGTAACAACTGGCTGGGCACGCGTACGCACAAGATGCGCAGGGCGGGGTCCCACGGGTTCACGCTTAAGGCTGTAATGAACACCTTTCTCCTTCGCCAACTTCCGCTTTTCATCATTTTCCTTCACTCGCTTAAGGAACTCAAGCCGGCACTTGCTGGGGCGAACATGCTCAATGCGCACATTGATGCGCTTAGCAATGATACGATTCCTAAGCGCCATTCAGCTTAAGTGAAAAACATACCCAACGCGCTTATTAACGATCACGCCAACGGCATGCTTGGTAACGTTGAAAACGCGACCCGTCTTCCCATGATAGCTCTTGTGGGGCATACCCTTTTGAACACCACCATCACCAACAATGTCTACGATATCTCCACGCCTGTAGACGCGCATGTAAACGCTCGTGGGCAGGGTTCCATGTTTTCTGAACTTCCTAGCAAACATGTACCGCGTACCGCGGCGATAACCTTTTGTGTTCGTCATCTATTTAGTAAAAAGAAGTGTGAAACGCAAAATCAGCGTGCCCCTACCCTTTGAGGAGTGCGCGAACTATGCCTAGGAAAAATAAAAACAAATGAGTAAATAAAATACTATTGTGAGTTGCTTCCTTTGCAACTATAATTGAGACATTAAAAATGCAAAATCAAAATTTTGTTAATAAATCGTTATAACATTGGCAAGATTATATGTTTTTGTAATAAGTATTGGCGTCGACATTTATTGCACTTTGTCACCGAAATAATTTTACGCTGCCAACCTACACTTTGTAGGTTTAAGTCACTGTGTGTCTTTACTACGTACAAATACTTATAGTCCACATCATAGTAGTCTTTAAAGTAATGTGAATTAAAGCGAAAATTTTTATTAAATGCATGATTTGGCAAGTAAGTATAACCATATAAATTTTTTTGACGAAAGAAGATGAATGGCTTAAGAAGACTACATATTTTAGCATACACTACTGTCATGGTCCATGGGTCGGCTCACCCGGCGAAGGTACAATAGTAAAGCACCTTGATAGTTCTTTTATCAAAACCGAAATCCAAACTAACAGCCAACATCTTGCTTAAGCCATGATTGCATGATGTGTCACGAAGTACTTAACGAGTGCACTTAAAATGGGTTAATAAATATTGGATTTCCGTCTCCGCACCGCACCCTTTCCCTCCGCCCCAAAAGAGCCTGTACACAATGATATGCAAAGCCCGTGTAAAAGCTGTAGTATTTGCGATTTATTTAGTTTACTGTCAGGCTTTAACGTCACAAAATGACTGCTTTATATGAAAACAACTGCTACAACGGGAGGGTCCAGGTGGCAGGATTGTTAGGCCCCACTCAATGCTGGCATTTATGTAATACGATAGTGGTTTATCCCTCGGTACTGGTGAGGCGCCGCTTTTGTACCTTGAATTAGCCTTTTTGTACCTCGCTGGGTGGGCTGGCCTTTTGAACCATGCCAATAGCCCACGCACCTTCTCTGCGCTGAATATATATTCTGCCCGAGTATGGTGTCTTCTTTCGCCTTCAGGGAGTCTCCGGATGCTACATTTATACAAACTGCATTTTTCTAAAAATCGAAAAAAATTAGCCTAATTACTACGACAAAATGGGTAATCATAATATATGAGCCTGGCTACGGTACAGTACGATGGGATATAAATAGCGCGAGGAACTTTAGCTCTTATCTAGATTTCAGTGAATATCATAAGAACTCTAAAAAAATATTTTTTGTAAGGAACAAAAATTATTATTTTTTTGGTCCATTTTGATCCTCCGTTTATTGAGTAATGGATTTGTTCATCGAGATGCGGCATTTGACATATGAAATGCACAATTTGCTAGAAGTGGACTGCTAATAGGAGGCAAAAATCAGCCGGAAACCTTTTTTAATGTAGATTACAAGGAAGGACGAACCGCAAATTGCAAAAAACAACTATAAATCGTTGCCGAACTGGATGGCTAATGATTCATTCCTGCCTCATTATTTCATGACTGCAATAGTCAGTCTGTTATTGGTTCTAAAGTCCAAGTGACTATCTACAAAGGGCGCCAAAGGTGTCACGCACCGCAGTAATTACCCATTTTTGAAGTGCTCATATGAATTCGCAGAATCTTTTGTTATGTCATACCATATAAGTGTGGCGACCGAGACTCCCTGAAGACGAAAGAAGCCAAAATACCTAAGCAAAACATAGATGCGGCGCAGAGAAGGGGTTTGGGCTATTGGGATGGCCCGAATGGCCAGCCCACCCAGCGAGGTACAGGAGGGCTAATTCAAAGTACAAAAGTAGCGCCTCACCAATACCAAGAGCTAGATCACCATTGTTTCACATAAGGCTTAATGGTAATGTCTATACTGTCCTCCTATCACCTTATGCCAATCATAATCCCTTATTAATACTGGATGGCAATATTAAGGATTTATGAGGCTAAAAAGTGTATAAGCGTTCTTAAATGTACTAAAGGGTGTGCTTTAGACCCAACAAAAAATGTTTCAAATTTCGCAAATAGATTCTGACGATTGGTGGTCAAAGTGAATGAGCTAGATTCTAGGGTAACACCAATATCATTAAAAACACTAACAGCACGTTCAAGATGATACAGTGTATATAAAGGTTTTGAATCATTGTGCCTATCTATTATTAGCTGAACTAAATGCCTTTTTCAGCCTAATACTTTCTCGTTAAATAAAAAGTTGTAAGGCACAAAAATTGTTTTAATTATCCAAATTCCAACAGTGCGACTTACTTCTTCAGGTTCCTTCGAGGGATGTCTGCGACTGACCAGGTTCGGAGTCTCCTGGATGAGCTGATGGGAGCCGCCAGAGATGGTAAGAATTAACTAGATACGCTATTTTTTGCTAAATCTGCCCTTCTTTCATTAAATATGTGAGGGTTCATGCTAAGTGGAACTAAGGCAAGGCGTAGAATTCATCGACTGTTATCATTCTCTTACTTTTAAGGTGATGCCATGAAAGTTGTTATTCGGTTGACTTCCAAGTCATGTAAGTAAATGCCGACTAGGGTGTGAAAGTAAATTTCTGCCTGTTTTCTTAACCTTTCCTTAATTCAACCCGGTAAACAGGAGGCGAGAAACATATTGAATTCGACGATCCTCGGGTTTGTAAGAGCTTCCTCCTCGACTGCTGTCCACACGAGATTTTGGCGGGAACAGTACGTCATCATTTTGCCCCTTAACCTCAAGTCTAGAGAATGGATCTGGGCGAATGCCCCTACTCCCACGAAGTCGGGCTCAAATCGGATTATCGTCGGGAAGCTGCAAAAAGGCCCTACTACTACGAGATAGACGTGAGTTAGTTTTCATTCCCCAAACATTTTTACAGGCTTTGCGACACCTAGAGGCTTTTATCGCCGAGAGCAACCGTCGAACTGAGCACGCCAAAGCTAAATTAAAGGAGACACAGGAGGAGTTGACCGAAGAGGCTGCTGTGCAGGTTGAGAAAATCAACAAACTCAGTGAGGAGATTGGTACAACGTTGGCAAAGGCGGAGCAAAAGGGACATGAAGGTCATGTGGAAGAGTCTCTCGAGCTGATGAAACGCGTGGAAGAATTAAACGCCGAAAAGGCCAAACACGAGGCGGATTTAAGGAACGCCATCCCGGTCAGCACCTATCAGCAGCAGAAACTGCGTGTTTGTGACGTCTGCTCAGCGTACCTCGGTGTACATGACAATGATAGACGTCTGGCGGATCATTTTGGTGGCAAGTTGCATCTGGGCTTTATAACAATCCGAGAGAAACTAGAGGCGTTGAGGAAGTACGTGGAGGAGAACGATTTGGTTCGAAAGCAGCGTGAAGATGCCTCGTTACCACGAAGGGAACCGAGGCGAGACAGTCGAGATAGAGAGAGGGAGCGAGACCGTAGTCGAGATTGGGATCGCGATAGAGAGCGAAGCCGGGAGCGCAGGCGACGACGCAGCCGCTCCAGAAGCCACTCCCGCAGCCGTCGACACGATAGACATCATAGATCTAATGGTAGTAGGCGCCACCGGGATGATAGTCGGGAGAGAAGACATCGGCAAAAGAGTTCGCGGGCTTATGACGATTAGGTGCTGTCATTGGTGTGGGTGTTTGTGGCACTTTTTGAGTAATTGTTTCTCTGTACATAAACACCGATATCGATTTATATGTAATTTATATTGAATCAATACAAGTGCCATTGTTTTTTCCTTTTCTGAGTTGGTGTTATCGTAGTTTCGTCATATATTTTTTCTCTATGTATTTGCGCACTTAGTTTGACTTATTGTTTTTTTTTCTTTCTGGGTCGTGTTTGTTGCTTTGCATGAACTCGCAGAGGTTGTTTCTGCTGCGGAATCTAGATGAATGGATAAGCACCACTTGGTCTATTTAACAGGAATAGCTGTGCAGTGTAGTGTAAGTCCACTGGTTACGCTACCAGGCTTTCCGCCGCACCTTCCTTGCAAGAATGACTATTTTAAGCTAGGGGAATATTGTTTCCTTGTTAAGCATAAGCACTGCTCAGTGCTCCCTAGTTCCTTTTTCCACGATCTTACTTAGTGCTCCAACGCCTCTTGGACATATCCACTCTATCAATTCTTTGGACTCATGTTTTGAAGGGAGCAGACTCCTGTCCACCTATTTTAAGGTATTTACTGATTGTCAAAAATAGATAGCAAAAGCTAGACTATCATCTTCTGGTAAATTGGGCTAATCTGGGTCCTTTTTTTTCCGGTGCCACCTACAAGATGGGATTTTTCAACGCTGCTGTATCCTTTGCCCGTGCTATTGCGCGGCGTTCCAGCAGATCGTGAGGGATCCGCGAAAAAACAGAAATTTTGAAAGGTTCTTGTCTTAGCTTGAGGGTCGTTCCAGGCTCCCTCACTTAACATTCTTTGGCCCCTACAATGGTGGTCAATCCTTATGATCATTTACGAGGTAGACGGTTTCGGTGAAAATACGCAACAGTAAGAGAAAAATATTTTTTCGGGTTCCATTTATTGTTGCGTTATTCGGACTTTAAAAACAAAAATGTTTGAATTCAAGGTACCATTATACGATGCATGCATTCGAATCCATTTAGAGCGTTCCCGAGAAAGCAAATCTCCTTTTTAGACTTGGGTGTTTCCGGGCCTCCTGAAATTTTGTCAAAACGGGCGCTGGAGATGGCAATTTCCAACAACACGTGATCTCACAAAGACACGACCGATAGCGAATTTCTATGGGATGGATTTTGATACAGCTCGCCGACTTGATTTGTTATATCTTGTGCCAACTTGTTTGATGCAAATGCGCGAGAATAGTTTTGCTTCATAACTCCTGCATGAGCCAGTTCAGTACTCCCTACTCTTTACTCACGTCGAGGGCTGATGTACAGCCGGTAGTTGTGACTCCATCTTGCCTTCTTTACGAATTTCAATTCACCTCCCAAGCGCCACGAATCTCTCACGGGAGAAGGCGCGGCATGTGGCAGTAGGAGGAGGTGTTCACTCAATTCGGTACGCATACGATTGACTCTGGTGATGGATCACTTGGCGATGAATGCTCTCCATTCAGGAAGAGCCTCCATTCGTAGTGGCGATGACGACTCACGCATCACCACTGCTTAAGTTGCCATGCGAAACTAACGTGTCCACATGAAGGTGTATTTGACGTGAGTGATGAGGCACTTTGTTCGTGTACCCACATCAACTGGGGAGGGAAGTCGTGGTAGAACATACAAAGCAAATTAGTCCTACACACATGCTGTGCATTTACAGATGTTAGCAAACTGCAAGACAGCGCATTATTGTCTTCAGTGAATAAGGCATACTAAGCAGTTTATTCCATATGCTACACAAAACCGCACGAACATGTTTGGTTAAGGTAAAAGTGTTCTCGCCTTGAAAAACACCTCTAAGTAAAGCAGTAGAAATTGCATCTGCTTTATACAAAATAGCAAATTAGTGTAACGATACAAAGGGCATTCAGTGTAAATCGCGCCACACATGCAGCGTCAAAATCTCCACGATAAGCTTCAACACCGACATTAGTTGAGTGCGGTAGAGGTTTGAAGCCATCGCATTGGTGGATGAGGTGGCAGTCGCCGAACAACCGGAGGAAGACGCTATTGCAGATCCTGAGAGGTTACGCACGGAAGCCTCAATGCTGTCGGCGCTACGGAACACAGCTCGCATGGTGAAGTCCTAGAAGATATGAAAGGTTGGCAAATAAGGCCTCTAGCCCTCACCAAGAACTTACACATAACTTCCAAGAAGGTTCAACCTCTGTTAAGGCCTCGGTAAGTGGAACACCTTCCACGGGTTGTTTCATGGGCGACAGTATGGTCCGCAAAAAGGAAGAGAATTTGGAAATAGCTGATGGCGATTGTTCCACTTTAGTCTCCCAAGAAAGTCTCGAGAAATGCCTCTGGGTCTGTTGAGCTGATCCATGCTCGCATCGCCAGGAAATATGAATAAGGCCTTCACGGAAGGAGGGATCGATAACCACTAGATGCGTCCGCCCACTACTCGATTCATTTGCTTCGTTGAACAAAAAAGCAACTGTCTTTCCACCACTGGAATTGAGATGATTCACCACAGAGGAGGCTAAGTGTTCTCCACTAATGTTTAGCAAATCCAAAATCCTCGGGTCCATTCGAAGGAGGTCAACCTTCAGAGGTGCCGAATTGATAAGATCCCGGAACTCTTCACACGACAGTCCACGATGCGTGACCTCGGAGAAAAGGAGGGATACAGCCTCCTGACCGATTTCATCTACTTCTTCGGCACTCGACGGAGATGGTGTTGGTGGAAGGGTAGATGCAGGAATAAGAGGGAAGTACTGGGCGTCGAAGAGACGATACCACAGAAGGTTCTTGTGGCAACTAAGAATGGCTGAGTTGATAACATGGGGCATGCTGAGATACAAAGTGTGGTGCACTAGTTTCAGCGCGCGTCGGAGCTCAATTTGGTGCGAGGGCCAAACACCTAAGTAGGAGATCTTCCAGCGAAGGCCGGGATCGTGTTGAAGGGTTGTCACTTCCCCTGAGACTGTTCGAGACATGGTGCTTCGACCTCTGCCATGGGTGGTGCCGACGGTCGATTCACCAAGAGCAAAGACATTCAAAGAAGTGTGTCGACAGCGTTGACCGCTGGCCAACGACAGTGGGAGTGCTGAAGACGAGTCGCCTGGGGTAAAGCGAACCAACAATGAACAGTCAAATGTAATTTTGGGGCCTTAGAGCCATCATTGAGCATGAGGCACTGTAAGAGACTCATTAAAAGACAACGACACTGGGAAATAGAGGGGTCGGTCGGAATATACTGCTAGAGACGTTCTTTCCACATTTAAGCGACAATTTAGTCCTCAATGAAATTGTATAGCGATTGAGAGAAATACATCCAAGGGAAGTTGTGTTTTTACATTACAGTCCCAACACATGCCCCTAAGGTTGTAATTATCAGACCGAAAAATGAGCGATCGAGGGCAGTTTGGAGGCAACAAAAGAATAAAATGTATATCCATGGGGTGCACTTCAGTGATCAACTAACCAGCAAGAATTGGAGTAGTTTCCTGACTGCCTGAACGCACAAGTTTTGGCGAGAGAGTGTTTAGATCCCTGTCCGAACTCAAACCTGGTCGAATTGCGGGCCATTCGACGGGCGTTTGGTGCTACAGGAGAGGGAACGCATTTTAAGCGCAAGAGTACGCATCGCACTGACGGCTGAAAACCAACTCAGAACCAAAATAATGAAACAAAGTGGAAGTGTAACTACTAACTTCGATTAGGCTATCGTAAGCAGCGTAAAAACCGTTTCAATGAGTTACATTTTTGACTGACCTAGCCGATTAAAAGGGTAATAGGAGGATATGTATTACTGAGCAATCCGGGATTATGAAGAGTTGTGATTGAGGAAACCGCATTAAAAAGTTTGCATTCTTTATTATCAAATATGGATAAGGGCCTAAAAAACAAATCTGCAGAGGTAGCAGTATGCTTAGCAGAATGTGGCAGATCTGTCCTACCTAGTGAAAATGCGGGTACGAGGTCGTTTACTGGATTTATTATTGGCCAGAGGGAAATTCCCCCATAATTGAGTCACGCAGAGTTACGGAATGGTTTCATGAAAGGCAATAAAGTTGAAGCCCTGACTGTCACAATGTACAACCTGCCGATTTATCTTTTACGGGTAATTCGGAGTTAACACATGATCCACACGACAGAGCGCATTGTGTTTGGCAGTTATACAAACTCGGTATCTACTCTAAATACCTCACCTAATCGAAATACCGAATGAGGTAAAAAATCAGGAAAATGGGACAATGAAATCAAATTGAAGGTAATCAACTACATAAACGTTAGAACGGAGCCTTGGGAGTGCCAAGATCTACCTCATCTCGACAGTGAGAACAGTATAAACAATTCAATGCTACCACTCCAACTACGTACTATTTGATGAATACAGGATCCTAATCATGACTAATCGGAAAGTAGCAGACATTTTCAAGACATGGTAGAGTTGATTCCACTACTCAGAATCCAGCGTTACTTTGCAAGAGATTGTTTCAACTCTCACACCTCATATTCACAACTATGACAACGAGTAAAGGAAGTAAATCTACACTATGAAAAAGAATCGGGAAACAATGGAAAAATAAAAAATAAGCTGTACTTCCCACACAGTTGCATGACAATGTATTTTATTGGTCAACGAATGATCGGTCAACAGAAAACTGTTGCAAAAGGAGGAACAATCAGTCCAGATAGAAATCGACAAGCATGAACAAAACCAATCGAAATTTATCAGTCTTGACGAACAAAAAGAACTTATGACAAATACCCAAAAAACTACTCCAATTAATAACTCTCATGAGAAAATTCCGAATGTGTAGCAGCATTCTACTAAGCATAGTACAGTACAAGGATTAAGACAGCATGCAACACACCGAGGAAACAAGATTATGAGAAAAAATTGTGAATATGATTAGGAGGGAAACGTTTTTAGACTCACGGAGCTATAGAATCGCCTACGAACTACCTTTATGAAAGACAATATATATATTATCTGGATTAAAAGCAGTGCATAAAAGAAATTTATTTTGGTCGATCAATAATAATTGGATGGTAGCCAACCAATTAAAAAGCAGGAATGTGACTAATTAAAAAGCACGGATGGAGCAGTTCTGCCAAGTTCTAACAGAAGAGCAGCAAAAGGTACGAAACGGTGTTCGAGTGAAAAGTTTACAAAAATTAGACTTACTGGTTCCTTGGGTTCCTTAAATTCTCTCTTTGTTTGGTGAATAAAAACGAAAAAAAAAGATAAAACAAAACCGACGCTCATTCCACCGATCTACTTTAAAGTAGCTAAGTAATTAGCAAGCTCAAATTAGCCGAACACACAAGGCCGCATTACTACATGAGGCATTGAAAAATATTCCAGAAAAAGATCCAGCGCATTGTGAAATAGCCGCCTACTTTCGCAACGCAGTTCCAAAGCCAAAACGCCTACTTGAGGTACGCCTTTGCCACTTGCTTAGGAATCTACTTTTGTGCATTAACAAATGATAATTGGGGAATGGGTAGGTTCAACATCAACACCCAACCAATCAAATACCGATTTAACACAGGCAATCGCAGCTATCGGATAACCAAAAGGGTTTGCGTGGTATCCAATGTATTTCGCTGCATTGACTTGTCGTAACTTCTGCCGACTTGCATAATGCATTATGCACCAGGCCGCCAGTGCAGTACTCCCTACTCTTTACTCACGTCGAGGGCTGATGTGCAGCCGGTAGTTGTGACTCCATCTTGCCTTCTTTACGAATTTCAATTCACCTCCCAAGCGCCACGAATCTCTCACGGGAGAAGGCGCGGCATGTGGCAGTAGGAGGAGGTGTTCACTCAATTCGGTACGCATACGATTGACTCTGGTGATGGATCACTTGGCGATGAATGCTCTCCATTCAGGAAGAGCCTCCATTCGTAGTGGCGATGACGACTCACGCATCACCACTGCTTAAGTTGCCATGCGAAACTAACGTGTCCACATGAAGGTGTATTTGACGTGAGTGATGAGGCACTTTGTTCGTGTACCCACATCAACTGGGGAGGGAAGTCGTGGTGGAAAATGCGAAGCAAATGACTTATTAACGGATGATAGTGAATTATACAAACATGCTGCTCATCTTAAACTAAGTCTGTCCGTTCAGTGATGAAAAGTAGCCTCTAGGTTCCAACTTCTGCTACTCTCATTGTGCACGCTTCCAAGGCATTCACCGCTCCGACCTCATGAGACTACGTTGGCTTTGGATGTGTGTATGCAGTGGACTGCTGATGCAACCGCCTACCAGAAATGGGTCACTTGGAGAGAGCCAGCGGACCAAGGAAAGCGTCTTCTTGGAAAACACTGAAGATTAGTCGATTAGTTGGAATCGAAGCAACACTCTATGCCTCAAACTACCCTAAAACTCTCTGACCTAGGGGATAGAAGACGAGAAGGAAATCCTTGACCTCACCATTGTTCTCCGTATTTTTCGGATGATATTTTGTGTGTCTACCACCCATTCCTGACAATGACATGTGAAATATAAAAGATAGATATGAGGTAAAGGCAGTACAGAAGCGGTGGCTAAGACTAGGCTCCTACTTTTAGAGAAAATTTTTTAAACAAGTAGATTTCGAAGCAACTTTGTCACGTCGGGAAAGGAATGAACTATAGATTATAGTAGTAAATTATTTTAACGAGCAAAGTATTCGTAGAAGCCTTCTGCAAGTCAACTTCTATCATTCGCAGTCGCACAAACTAATTTAAAATCAGTTTTAAAGTATATTCGTTTCCTCGGTCCTGACCATAGCCGAATGGGCGTATGGACGCTCTGCATTTATTACATTATTTTGGCTACTTTGACTCGCTTTATTTTATTCACACACCATTCCATGGGATGGAATTTTGTAGAAACGCGGACTCACGTTAACAATGCAATTTATGCCTACAATTTTGAAGCCTAGTTGACGCTTAAGCTGTTCATCCATTAACCCTACAGGACGACGATTGCCCTAAACTGCGAGGACAGTCAACTTGTCGGGGAACAGTAGTCACACGTCACGCAAAATAGGAACATTTGAGGGGTCATTGTATTATTAAGGTTCTGGACATGACATCTTTAACCTTAGCCTCGAAATGAAGCAGCTATGCTGGGAGAGAGAGAGAGAGAGCTCCTGGCTTATGCGAGTCACTTAAAAAAGTTAGTAATGCTTAAAAGACAAGGTCTCAGGGCATGCATCATTGTCTTGCTACCAGAGTTGCCACTTTGTGGAACCTTGATGAACACACATAAATGGGAGAACAACTCCAAATTTCTTGCCAATCAAAAATACCGCGGCGTGGCAGCTTTTGTCCAGCATCATTAACTACTCTAAAATATCACAAATTCATAACTGATCATAGTGGTAAATATTAACAATAGCTAATCTTAACAATGTGCCATTATCGGCAAAGATATGCTTTACGACTTACATTGTCTTCGGGAGTTTCCTCTACCTATTTAATGTAAAGCAGAAAAGAAATAAAGAAAATGAAAAGTTGTGCCTATAAAAAATCTAGTTAACTAGATCTCTCGAATGAAGTTGGGTTATTTTAGTATTTGTGGTCAAATTTGTACGCAGAAGAAGGCAATAAAAATAACGAGTGAACGAAAGAAAGGAGAAAATGATTTCATGGATTAGGAAAACATGATATTTAGCATTCAAAAAGTCAACGAAAAAACAGCACACTCCGCTTTCACGGGTAAAATAAGACATACTTTCTATAGTCACTCACATTTGCCGCTAGAATCCACTTTATAGTCAAATTGATCTTTATTTTTCAACTTTGACACAATTAATCACTAATTTTATTGAAGTTTTTCAATCCAATTTACCCCCTTTTTAAACAAGTATGTCGCATATTTGTGACACACGGACGCAAATAAAAATACGTGTGGTCATAGTATCCAATGCATCAGGTTAGCTGTTTCGGCTTTTTTGACAGCCGTTATTGTGTTCAACTATCTTTTTGGTATTTCACGGTGAGTCGCTTGCCTACAGAGCAGTGCAGACAGCTGAAGTTATCAACGAGCCAAGAGCTTGGCTACTAAAAGTAATCTAGTTGGTAACTTGAGAAACTTCTTTCTAGTGGGGTATTTAAGCTTAAAAATGAGCCTTGGTACGAGGGGGACGTCAGTTGAAACCAAGGTAGAGGGTAATAATGAGATGAGTTAGAAACTCAGTTGCTGACCACCTCACCCCCAATGTCAGAAAGTAGCATCACTCTTAAGAAGAAAAATTCAAAGTTCAAATAGCTCTGGAAGCCATCACCAAGCAATTCCCTCGACCTTTCAGTAAAGGGGATATCAGATCCAGAACAATGCACACGCAGTCTGGCAAAGTGGTAGCACACGAAGGAGGTCGATTCACGGGAGGTGGGGATACGCGCGATCCAAATGACGGACAACATTCCATTACCTAATTTTAGCGTCTCTATGATGATTTCTTGCCAAAAACAGAAAGTTAGGAAATAGGATCATTGCACCCTCGCTTTAGCCGCGAGACATAAAGGAAGAACGATTATGGTTCCGACAGATCTCAACACTATCATTGCAGATTGGTCATCATTGAAATTTGCACCGATTCACCGCTCACCTCGAATCTCATAAATTTCATCAACAAGGTGACCTCCATTCATAAAAACAGCCTATTTTAGGCAGTGATAAGCTCCAATCAAGTAGGCTTCTGCCCAAAGTAGAGAGCACAAGCTCCTAAAAACTGAGACATTTCAAGAACTCAAGAATCTTCTCCGCCACAACCCCGGAAGGTTGGTTGCTTAAAAACCCACGCCCACCTCAGCAGACAGCCCATGCGGCAGGGAAGACAGTCGCGCCCGTGGAAACCTTCGACATTGATCAGTGAGAATAACAAATACTGAGATGCCGATGCGTTGAGGCGTAGTCGAGGACCCCGCGACTTCGGTCGACGTTGATGATACCTCTGCCTCTTTGTCGAGATAGGCTGCGCAAGCCAGAGAGAAGTGCTTCAGACAGGGTAATCGAAGCTGCGGAAAGAACCGTGGAGTGGAGGCTGAAGCAGAAGTAGAATGCGGTGGACGAGAATAACTGCGGTGGTAAGGGCGCTGTGGAGGAGTAAGTGGGGCCACTCCCCCCATCACCGCCTCCGTCGGTGCAACTAATTTTAGGGCTTCCACGATTCCCATTTCTGAGTCGGAGGTGGAAGAGGTAGAAGTATCATTGTCACCACCAGCAGGATGAACGGAAAGCGATTGAGCGGCATCGTCCGAGGTGACGGTTGAGGGGCAGCGGGGGGAGGAGAAACTGCAGAACCCGAAGCGTGCGTGCGTCGGCAGACTCGAGTTGATGCCCAGATCGAAGGCCTATTGGACAAAGAGAGCAAATTCGTCTGGTAATACTGATAAGCTTCCTATTTTGAGGAATTATTTCAAATCTCTCGCGATATGGTCTTTGCCTGTACCATCAACTGCCTAGCATTTCTGAATGTTAATAATGAAGCCATTTCCAGACATGCAAGCCTTATAGCGCCCTCAAAAGTAGCTCTGGCTCACGATTCTGATGTCATAAATTGGAAAATATGCAGTTCATACCAGGAAACCATAAGTGGTGAGTACGTTAAATGCCAGAGACGCATGAGTCTTTTAAAAACACAGCAACTACCAGCAATCATGCCAATATCTCATGCTTATGATGTGTCATACGACACCAGAATAGAACCTTTTAAAAGCCAAGGCCTACAACAATAACCGCCTAAAACCTCCACATGAGTTGTAGACAACACTGAAATGGGAACAGAGCGGGGAAGATTAATAGGCGTTGGGCCTTAATCCTGTACACTCTTGCGTACATTTGATTAAAAAGTTCCATTTTTGAGCCATACCTCCCCAAAAAAGTGAATAGTACATCCAGTGCGCTTCAAGTTACGACGACTGATGTAGAAGAGTGTGCACTAGGAGCACTGAGGCTGATACCCAAATCTAGATGTGCGCAAAAGGATGCAACAATACACAAGTCTTTAGATTAGATCTCAAAATGACTGGCAAGAACTCCTCCTCATCCTATCTATGCCAATGGTCGCACTGTCATTTTGGACTTGTGTGCATCATGCCATCTAAAGTTACAGCCGAATCACTACCAACATTACAAAGTTATTTAAGATTAAATATTTTTGTTCACCTTAAAACCGTAGGCCTGTCTTGCCTCAATGAGGTGTTCAAACACCTGTTTGGGCTTGATTCTCGCATCCACAGGAAGGTACATGGGTAGACGTGTAAAGGTTCCACGTGCAAAAACTGGCGCCAGCGGGATAATGCGAGCAAGGTCACGAAGAAAACTCACAACCGGGTAGTTGGCGGGCAAGAAGGGGTGTCGTGAAGCCCCAAAACTACCTCCACCCCTGCGTCGCTGAGCTTTTGATATCTGGGGCAAAGCCCACGTCAAATTGGGCACTTGCAGTCTTTGGCCAATAAGGTCCGATTGAACTGAAATAATCATTGTTACTTATTGATAGTCAGCAAATAGGCTAGCCAGTTATCTATGAAACATACGCCTCAAGAAGGAATCCACATTCCTAAGGTAGAAGTCATATAGGAAGGAATGAAGATGCACACAGTCACAAAGACGACTCGATTCCTCCCACTTGACCACATAGGAGCTGCTAGCAATAGATGATGAACCTGATGCTGAAACAGCAGCATTGACGGTTGTTGTGTTGCTTCCACTGCCACCAGAAGTCATGGAAAATGGATCAATCATAGCGGAGGCGATTTTCACAGCAGCCACCGCCGCCGCCCGACCAACCAAATCCACCGCCAGTGGGCCTGTCAACACCGCTCGGGAGGCGGCGCGAGTCAGCCGACATAGCTCAATCGCCTTCAGGCGCACGCAGAAGATACAATCGCGAATAAAAATCTAGTAAAAAAAATTATCCAAAAATGCACTTGGCGGTGGGTTGATAATAAAGATCAAAACAAACTCCTGACAGTTTTATTTCGAAAAAAAATATAAGGGTACACAGGCAACCAAGTGTAGATAGGTACGAAAACCTCACCTCTACCAGATGGATACCGGCCACTTTAACGGACCGTTGAAGGAGAGCGTACGGATGATCCAACTTCGGGGACTCAGAGTCCAAAGTGGAGAGGATGACAGTAAAGTGCATCTGGTGAGTCATGTAGGTCATAAACTCCTGTAGAAGACAATCTTTTGCCTCTTGCATCCAAGAGGGTGAATCCCGTACAACACTAGGTGTCACGAGGAGGGGGTATGTAAGACCACGACGTTGTTGGACTGCTGTTTTAGGCGGTGGTGAGGATTGTACGGCACCCTCCAATGGTGCGCTAAAAGGGAGTTGGCGTTGAATATAGAAAAGCCCCATTGAGATAATAAACTAGGATCAGAATCCATTCAAGAAAACCTGACTTTAAGCTTTCCTCTCTTTGAGGCTTATTGATAACACCATTAGTTTTAAAATTCACTCAATGTGTAGTCAGCGTAAACCACAAAACTAGGATTTGGTGTGATTCGTAAGTTGTCTTCTCTTTGCGATGTAATATGTGAGCGTTTGAGGTTGTGATCTTCCCAGCGAGACGCAAAATCCGCATTCACCCCACAACCTATTCAGTGGTTACTCCTGCATATTTTAAGACGCAGTTTTAGGATTATCCATTCCTTATTTTCGTGTATTCCCCCTAAATCTAAAAAATTAAATGTACGTGATTAAAACAAGACTGGTTCACATCAAACTATGTCCTTCCATTAGGAAAGAAAGCCAACCACTTTGAACAACTCAATAAGGTCAGCAATAGGTAAAAATTGACGAAATGTTTGGAATTTCAGAGTTTTGATTAATGTAGCAAAATGAAAATCAATCAAAATCGCACAGACCTTGACTTTCCTTCCATGACGAAGGTCTCATTGTGTCCCCTCCTTTCCTCCTTCCCAATATTCTTTTGATGCTCTTCCCCCTTTGCTAGATTACGATAGCCCTCCTCTTCTGCAATCTGTTCCAGTTCCCGCAGTTGCAAAGCATCAATTCGGGCACTCGGACAAAAAAGGAAGGGTGAACAGACAGTGTGAAGGGTCCGACCATACCGTTTCGCGGCCGAGTAGAAGGCTGTTAGTGGGGGCGTCGTCAACGGGGGTAGGGATGGTAACACTTGACTCTGGGAATCCATGGGAGTGTACTGTTCCAAGATAAAAGATTCACCAGCCATCCAGGCCTTCAAAGGCGTTGTAATGAGACGCAACTGTTCTGCACGGCGCCAATCGTTCTTGACCACCCGTAAGGCCTGATCCACGTGAAGGTGTACCACATCGAGATACTCCACTCCAGTCGCCGATGTATTGCCAAGAGCTGCAACTTGGGCGCAGTTCTGTGGGGGAAACCAATGAACTAGAGCACCAAATCTTGCAAGTACGACTCTCGCATTTCCTCAGAAGGGTCACCTGGTAAATCCTTGTAAGATTTAGATCTCGTGAATCCCGTAAAATTTCCCCGCCAACTCTAAGATGCTGCTGAAGGTATAAAGGTTGGGGCTGGACAAGATGGAGGAGCGTAGATTCAGTACTCGGGGTAGCGGGTGAAGTAGAATGAGTTGAGATACCTGCCGAGGCGTTCGACGGAGGAGCAGATGGTGTCGGCGGTTGAGGCGGCGTCAGAGGCTCTGCAGACGACGTAACTTGTGAAGGTGACGCAACTGTTTGCGATGGAGGTTGAAGAGGAGCCCCACTACCAACCAAACCTTCCAGGAGGCGCCGGCGAATACTTCGGGATGCCGTACTAGCAGACGGCGCTGATACTACAGTCGAAGTAGAAGGTGTCAGTTCTGGAGGGCAGAGGTGATCACTCAGATGAACGGCCTGTTTCAACAATCGGAGGTGGCTAGGTGTGCGAAGACAGTGAAAAAGACCTGTTTTCTGCAGGGACAGGCAGCTTAACAGCTGAAATGTAGAAAGGAATAAAGCACCTATTTACCAATAGTGATTTAACTAGGAGTTAAATGAAGTGACATCTTCGTGCCTGGAATCGTTGGTTGTACCAAGCGACAAGACAGTCGACGCGTTGCAATAGACGGTCGGCATCATCTCGACTCCAATTGTAGAGGTAGATACGAACCTCACGACCTCGAAGATGAATTAGACATAAAGTCTGTCGTGGCACTTGTAGACAGGCACAGGGACCTGAAGTGCCACCATCTCCAGCGATGGTAGCTGTAGTAGTGGAGACAGATCCCTCGACTATTGGTGATGTCGATGGTTTTGATGAATGGAAAAGGAACTGAGGGAGACAGAACTGCATCTCACAGAACTCTGGAACGTCTGAGACTGTGGTGGAGGAGACTGAAGCTGTAAGGGAGAAGTGATGAGAGGGTAAAAACTTATCTCCACGGCCGTATTTTGTTTTAGGATGAATTCTTCCAAATTACGTGTTGGGGTAGGCTTCACAATGCATGTACATCAGTGTCGCTGATGATGCATAAATAATTTCAATACTGCATCATAAAATATGCCAGAGTGACAACTGACTAGGCTCTGATGTAGAGAAATGTGGATTTTGCGTCTCTCTCGGACCTGATCTACAGTGTCTTTAGCTAAATCGGGTATGTACCAGATAATTGTCTGAGTTGTTGGTGGAAGACTACAGCCTTGAACGCTCATCCATCTGTTCCTAACTGGAATAATTATATTGCCAAGAGAAGACACAACAAACGAATTGCACCAAATTTAGTGTGACAAGATCCAGTTAAGTAGTTCTGTGATTCACACCGGTGTTTATGACACCTCGTGACTAGAAATCATGCAGAACTCAAAAATGACGATGATATCTCGGTAGTTTAGAGCCGAAGAAAGTGTAAAATAAGACCTCTTTAACTGGATTTAGGGTTCAAAACGCCAATTCCACCCCATAAGACGTAAGTATAATCAGCCTAAAATCAATGTTATAAAATCAAACTGTGTGAACTTACGTAAATTGACCAGAGTGGATGATGAAGTGTCAAAAGAAGTGTCCTCTAGGGTCGTCATCGATTCCATAGATACTTCAGTCGGGAGGGGTTGCATCTGAAGCTCTAAAGTCTGATGCCGTTGAATTGGAACGCGACCAGACCACGAAGAAACTGCGTCAAAGAGGGTAGAGTTTTTGTTATCATTCTAGCCATCCAAAAGATATTTAGAGAATATTGGCGGCGTTTCTTAACATCCATATTCTAAAAGCCCTATTCAGACTAAATTCGATCGGACCTTAGAGGATTCCTTTGAACTATGAGAAATGGGTCAATAATAAGATCACCAAAAACTTCTGCATAATCGCAATATCAAGTGGATATTGCCCACTGCTGCTTAATAGTTGCAGGAGTCAGCACTTCAACAAAGACTACAAAATAAAGTCCACCTTAGGGTGGTCTAGCCGTAGTGACAAATATTACTATGTTGAAGCTTTTCAGAACAAGCGAATGAATGCAGCAGTGGACTTCGTCGAAGAGACATGTAGTTGACACCTCGTGAAACTACTTTTTTTCTTTTCAAACATGAAAAGTCCCGTTCGAATTGAACACTCCTCATAAATAGCAAGAATTAAGATCCCCTGGAAAAATTTGTGGTTTTTATGAGTCTTAAGCAAATCCAAATGTACCGAATCTTAGAGCATCGAGACATATCTTAGAGTAAAACGGACTGTATGAAGTCGGCAGGACAAAAACTTACCATTTTTCACGGGAATTTTGAGCTCTTCATCTGGTGTAGATCTATCTTTCCCATCTGATTTTCCTGGAGATGTCGTCTGCCCACCAGACGACCTAATAAAGGCCGCCTCGTATCGACACACTGCATGATTCTTCCCCACGATGACAAACTCCCTGGGCTGGACAAATACTCCGCCCTTCTGTTTGAATGTGCGTCGCTTCGAAAACTTCACCCACTCCTCTCCATTTGCATCTACCGCCTCAAAGGCAAAAAAATTGATGCACTGCTGGCAGGGGCATGTCATCGATGCCAACTGTTGCTGTATCGTCGTTGATTTGATTCGGCCACTCCTATTGGGAGGTGTCGATGTGGAGAGGGGAGGACACTTGCACCAATTCGCTGGGCGACCTAGTCTCTCCTCGACAAGGGCGTTCAACTGATGAACTAATTCATCAACCAAGAGGTCAATACTCTGCAACGAAACCAGTTGCAGTTTGCGTTCAATCACAGGAGGTAGCTGAGTGGACGTAGTAACGCCTAACCAAGGAAGAAGGGTGTGAGAGAAAAAACCAGACATGCGGATGGAATCCGCAGGAACGAAGTAAGTAGAAGGTTGAGCACCAGTCTTTGTTATCGGTTCATAAGGCATGTCAGAGGAGCGACTTTTGAACACTGGAACCTCAATCAAACACGCGGGGAGGCCGAGTACAAAGTACTCCATAATTAGGTCATAGAGAGCGTTTTGCACTGCGGCGTGAAGTTTCTCGGTTAAGAGCTTTAGGTCAACCTCTCCACGTTCCCAGAGCCGCAGACGCACAGCTAGACGGTCCGGAGATGATGACACGGTGTCGTGAGAAGTCTGAAGGTCTGTTAGACATCCTACCAGCTCGGCCATACTAGCAACGCCTGCTGTGTTTTCACTGATTTCTTGACGACGCAGCCATTCCTGGAGGTCGAGACACGATGTGATGCAGAAGGGTTCTTGAGTGCCTGCTTGAAGGAGATCTACCACAGCTGTCACTAGACCAAATTTGGCAGTCCCAACACCCCTTCGACGGTGGTAAAGCATCACCTCAACACATCCGAAACGATTCCGAAGACAGGAGAGGACTTCCCTCTCTGGTTTTGCAGCAGTCATGAAAGTTAGGAGATTCTGTTTGAGGTACTGACAGAAGGGAAAGATTAATGTTCCTCTAGGAAAGTGTGGAACCTTCGAAGAATCCGTGAGAAATCTTGGAAGCGTGAAGAACAACTGATGTCGAGGTAGATGTCCCCGACGAGCGAAGAGGAAGTCAAAATCATGCGACGCAAAGCGGAAGAGAACAGTGCGTGATAAGACCTGTTGGAGACACTGGAGGACAATTTTATCCAGCAAGGACTGAAGGAGAGTTCTAACAAAGTTGCAGAAATGTCGGCTAGGTGAATTTATTCCATGCAGTGTAGCTTGCAGTTGGATTCGATTAAGACTGCTCGAACTGCTGCCTAGAAAGAGTGGAAGACTTTCTCGACGAGATGGGTTAGTGGGAGAGGTTCTACGGGGTGTCTCAAAAGCAGGACTTGATTCGAGGGGCACCTCACGCAAAAGCATGTAGAAGATGCGCGGAATGAAGTTTCTCCGCAGAGCTGGTTTCGCAGTATCCGAGGCAGGCTCCGAGTCATCGAAAACGAACATATTTTTCCGATTCATTACTGCAAAGTTCTCTAATAAGCGCCGAAGTTCTGGAAGCACCTGATTTCCGCGTTCTCCAGCAATAACAGCACGGGGAGAGACTTCCATACTGAAAACAAATTTAGGAGGGCAAGCCAACGACCCGGGTGGATAGGGCTCTGGTGAAACGGAGTTAATTTCGTTGGGCAGAGATTTCTTTCGAAGGGAGTTCTCAACCATTGGTTGGACCTCAGTGTTATCTGAATCTGTCGCTGAAGAAGCAGATACAACAACACTACGAGACTGGACGTAGGTTGGTACCAGAGGCTTTCGTTTGCAAGGTGCAGAAGTTTGTAGATTTCGCGGTGGCCGTTGTGGTGGTTCCAGAGGTTCAGGAAGGAGGGAAGAATCACAGAGGTGGTCGAGGACAAGTTGGTCGAGAAGGAGGGATTGACTAACTAGGCGTAAGGTTGATCGAATGTCATCCAGAGCACGACGGAAGACCACGCAATGCGGACAGGCGTCTTCGACAGCCGAGGGCTCACGGTGGGTGTCGGAATGATGAAAGAAGGCCTGGATGGAGGCACTTCCGACACGGAAGATAAGCCAGAATGCGGGGAGGCTGGGACCACTTATCTGGCGGACGAGGTTGAGAGAATCCTGAGGTGGAAATTGAGATGCCAGGGGGAAGCCGGTGACGTCAGTCTTCGCGTCAGTGGTGGTAGCGATGGTTGGTTGGCGTTCCAGCGAAGCAAAAGACGAAGCACGGGTCTTTGAAGTGAGAGACTCAAACTCGGCACTGTCGTCACTTACCTCGCACTCAGGGACTAATGCGACAAAAGGTGGAAGCAAAAAGCATCGATGGACTTCGATTTACCTGGATCAATACAGCTAAGACTTAGCCTTTCTCAATGAATGGTTTTTAGCACACACAAAGTCGTAAAAGTACAACTTCTAGTATAACCAAGTGTTCATTATAATACCACGAAAAGTTTTTAAGAGAGGGATTCAATTCTAAAGACAACAAGGGAAATGGTACCATATTGACAACAAATGTAATACTGGGTGATTTTTTTCCTTTGCAAATTTATCTCAATGCTAATGTCGCGGACAGGTTGGTTGTAAGGCTTTCTAAATAGCCAAATATAAGGTCTCTTTTTAATATGCTTCCCTCGTTTTTCATGCCATGTACGCTGCAATTATTTCAGCCTCCGTGCTTGCTTTTAAGGGATTCACTTTGCGTATTATATGGCTGTAGATTCTTCAGAGGTAAATCAGAGGATGAACAAAGTTAGGATGTATTCACGAGATCCCCAAAGTAAAGTTTACCTGACATTATGAAACAGATGGGGATCTTGAGCATCAAACTACTATAAAGAAGGAAAACTCACTATCCAGAGCTGGCTGTGGAGCTGATGGCAGCGACATTGAGCGTGAAGACACCTTCTGCGTTTCGAAGGCATTAAACATTAAACATTCCGTCTCGAGTTGTACGGAAATTCCCGCTTCTGAGGTGCTTCTTACAAGTGGATGTTGTTCATGTTTCTCCTGCTGAGGTGATGATGACAAAAGGGGTGAATGCAACGGTTCAGCCCTACACACCACATAGTAATCCCCTATACGATCAAGCTGCGCTTGTGCATAACGGAAAGAGATGCTCTGCAGTCGGTCCAGAAATCGTGGAACTGACTTTTCCGATTTAACAATAAACTCAAGGCCCACGCTCTCCCATCCAATTGCTCTCATCAGGTCTAGCAACACACCAGATACGCCAGAATTAGCCCCCTTTGCACCACTTATGCAAGCCTTGGACAGAAGCGCATATGAGTGACTGATATGGAAGGGCATTAGTACGGAAGAGGATGGAACGCTGTTAAGTAGAAGAGACTTGGTGTTCTCCATGTGTCGAAGAACCGCCTCCACTGTGGAAACAAGCAGAGGTTGCAGTAGACGCTGTGAACATACCACTTCGTCTTGAAGGAGCCACCGAAATATCTGTGTGGTGCGCCGTAACGATATCCACTGTTCGCTATCGAGATAGCGAAGGAATTCAGGGTTACTGAAAGTTCCACAGATACTACATGGACCAACGGCTTCGGAAATCTCCAAATGACACTCACACCAATGCAGAGAGCAGAGAAAATCACCGTCTTCGATTACCTCGGATGACGTAGAAGGAGCATGGCGGGAAGGGTGGATTTTTGATGGTGGGAGCGGCAGTGAACGTTGAAGACTATTCGTATTAAAGGCACCATCTCCTGCTTCACTAAATGTCGAGAACTCTTCACCGTCTGGACCACTGCTACTGTCGAAAGATTCACTCCTTTCTTCCACGGGATCTAAATGTCCACCTGGACCAGTAGCAATTGCAGGAGATTCCTGATAGCCGGGAGATTCAGCATTAGCATCAGAGGGAAATATCCCAACCTTCGGTTTCCAAATAAGTGGGGTAAAAATCGCGTTGAGACTGAGTTCTTGAAGATTCACTTCGTCACAGCTGGGCAACACATCCAGGAGGCATATTGGAAGGTTTTCAACGGGAAGTTTGACCTCCTCACCGCCGTGCTTTAGCTTCAAAATAACCTTCAAAAAGAGGGGTTTCCTATAAGGCATCGGTTGCACCTCATTAGGATATGATAGCACTGCAGCTGTCCCATCTCCCTTTTCCTCTACCATTGCTTCACCACGTTCTTTCTTCTTGACTTCTTCAGTATCGCTTTCTGATCGCAAGGAAGTAGGAAGCATAACTTGGCTGCCCGACACCTCAGCCAACTTCCGATATTCCGGTATGTAATTTTTTGGCGGCGGAGCGAGGATATGGGAAGTCGAGTTAGTGATGGGAATAGGCCAAGTGTCAAAGCGTTGCGCGGTTGCCAGATGGACATGAGACCGCGTTATTTCATCCCCTCCACGAAAGTAATAAAAACCAGGGAATTGTGTTATCGGGGAGAAGTATTGATTGAGCACAGAGAAGAGACGGCCACGAATTCGTTCACCATCGTGTGGACGCAACTCGCACCCCTCGGGGCTCTTCTTCTTGCATGGAAAGAAAGAAAGGTTTTGGGAGCCCGATTTACCCATCTGATTTCGAATAGCATTGAAACAGTGAGAGCAGGTAGAGCAGAGGAACTCAGTTGCATCGATAGTGATAGGAGGAAGGGAGGAGCAGAACCGCTCCGAGGTGAGAACACTCCTTATGGCTGCTTCGGAGACTACGAGCCCATGCAACAGGGTCCGATGCGCACATTCAACGAATGCCTCGTCACAGAGGTTCAACAAACCCAAAGATGCATCGCGTAGACGTGCCCAGAGAAGGCCTAACTCCGTGGTCAGCCGAGGGTTTCCTTTAGCCGCGGCAAGAAAGCTGTCCGGAGGATTGGAAGTTAATTCCTCGCGACAGATTGAACGCGGAGTTTTTAGGGTAGCATCCAAAACATCTTTATCCTGCTTAAAGAAATCAACGATGAGTGTGTCGGGATGGTTGTAGGTCCACCGATCATCCAGCGGGAAGGAGAGGTAGGTGTGCGTGCAGGAGTAAATAAAGATAGGAAAAGAGGGTTCATGACGGTTTGAGTCGCCTAGGCGCTGTCGTAAGTTATTCATCAAGTCCTGACAAAATGATGAAGTAGCGACTTTCAGGTTAGCAGGAAGGATGAAGAAGGTGACTGGAGAAGCACCAATTTCCACACTGTTGACTTCAACAAAGTTCTCCGTAGGTAACGGGTGCAAGCCTCGACTTTCACTTCGATTTTCACCACCGCCAAGACCCGACATAGTTTCAATGAAACTAACGATGGTGGCAAAACACTGCCATTCTACTTCTCCTGACTCTAGCAGAGCGCGATTCAGCCTTGGTGCGTTCTCCTCAGTCTCTTCCGACACAAGAAAATGACTAAATTGATCTGAATCGGTGGAGGAGAGGTGGATGGGTGTGATGTAGGGCATTCGCTGGGTTAAGTTGAAAATCAAACGGGTGATAACGTTCTCGGATGAGAGATATTTCAACACTGCAGTGGTCTCTTGAACCATAGAAGCGTCTAGAAGCAGGGGATAAAGAAGACACATGCGTGGACAGACCGCAGTAATGTTGGCAAGATTAAAAGGCAGTGCTACAGCAGGAGCAGTCGAGGACGACGAATTTGAAGTGGTAGTAGTCGAAGATTCCATGGAAGTGGTTTGACTCTCATTCGACGTAGGTGACGCTGGTGGTACTGCTAAACGTTGAAGCTCAATTATCCTAAGTAAACATGCGGCTAGGATCTTTTCTAGAGTGCTATAAGCTGCCAGGCAGAAACAGTCAAGTTGAAGAATCCGCTCCACCACTTGAGTGTACGATAGGTTAGCGAGATAGAGAGCTTCAGTTGGTAAGTCACTTGCATAACCGTGTTTGGGCTCTATCCACACCTCGGTAGCTATCTGGATTTCTGAACTAAGTTGGGCAGAAGTAAGGGCCTTCAGTCGGTTAACAAATAACCTAGGTACTTTGCTCGCCAGAGCTGCATCCAAAACTTTTTGAACTGCTTCCGAAGCAGTTCTCATTTCACTCGCATCTCTAGATTGGTCACTCCTTGCTGTCTTAACTCGGAACGGGTAAAGCTGATACTGAATGAGACAAGGCCGTTTTATAGCACCCTCTGCTGCAGAATCAACAGAGAACATGATCTCTCGGGCCATGCTGACGAAACCGGGTTGAGGTCCACTGCGCACAAAGTGGAAGCCCTCCTGAATCCGCAGATTCATAAGAGTAGAAAACATTTTTGCCACACAGTTTGGCGACTTTGAAACCACCGGAGCGACCCAGATGCACCCCAAGGTGCTGAGATGCTGGCGTAACAGAGCTGGCGCCACTTCACATCTCACTTCCGTCACCGTGCCCTTGAGAAAGGACTTAGACACCTGGAAATTCGATGAAGATGGCTGGGTAGCGGTACGGTAGTTCTGTTGTCGACTACTCATCCAGGTACCGGTTTCGACAATCAGACGATCGAGTTGAGAGAGGAACACCATGCAACAGGGAGTTTCGCCCCAAGAACGTTGAAGTGGTGGCACATGGACGTCTTCAGCACGATTAAGTGAAAAAGGGTAAAGAGGCCCAAAAGTACCGGATTTGTGACGCGATTTAGGTACTGCCTGTCTCCCTCGAGGCAAGAAACTGAGAACTCGGAAACGGCGTGAAAGCTGTTCCAACGTGGCACGGCGATAGTCCGATTGAACACCTGCTGTGAAAGCAACACGAACTCGCATTTCTGGGAGCTTCATTTCCAATCGAACGAGAGTGAAATAACAAGGCACGCAGAGAGAAGAAGCATGGGACAATGGTGCCTCGGAAGCCTCTGGATTGCCAGTGTCCTCAAGGGACCCATGGCTGGGATACTCCAGCCGAATGTAGGTGTGGTTTTCCAACAGCACAAACGTGCACCAATCACTAAGCATACTGTGGATTCGCGCAAGCGATTGGCGACATGTAAGAAGGTCAGTTACACGTCGGGTCGGAACGGGGATGAATAAATTCGTGGGGAGGGGTGAGTCATGTTCAAGGACAACGTATAAGGTTTCTGAGTGCATCCACCGATAACAGTTGGCAATGTCAAGAGTTAGTAAGCGACCCCAGTAGTATACAAAATTGAATAGCGACTTATCATGCTCCATTTCTTCTGCTGTATTACCAGAGAGATAAATTTCAGATCCGCCACTCGCCCCCTGTGCTGTGATGAAGACCGAGCAAAGGCCGTTTTTATACCGTACAGGCACAGAATAGATATCCGGATTGAGGTTAAAGGAAGAAACATTTTCAAGGTAATCATCAACAAGATTGAGCAGTCTGAAATGAAAGTCGAACCGGTTGAGGGTTGAGGCCAAATAGGAACTCGTTACTTGGTCACGGCGCTGCTGGGTGAATGCACGTAGGAGGGAGTAATTAGCACGAACGCGGAGGTTGGCAATGCAATAGCGTCCAGAAACGATTGGCTTAGTTCTTGAAGATGTATTGGCAGCTTGGAGGAGGTAGTAATTAGAAGAGAAAACGGGCAATTGTCCTGTGGGAAGGAACCATTCCCCCGCTAAAAAGAGACGAAATACGACGCCAGGTTTCCAAGCGAGAGCTAATTCAATCTGGATCCAGGAGGAAGAAGAGGTGGCTGGAGAAACAGAGTCATGTTTTGCTGGAGGTACTGACACGGAACGAAGACGATATCCATCTTTAAGTCGAGAGGCAAGAACATGGTTGAGAGCTGCGTGAACGATACGTGAATAAGGTTGAATTTCATTTATTGCCACCCAACCTAAATCACCCTCTTTATCCGGTGTGCTTTCGACATCGTCTTGAAGTCGTAATGCTAATAGAAGCTCGTGAATTTGGTTCCATTGGGAGGAAGTTTGTCTGGACCAATATTGCCGATCCGTAGAGAGGCCTGTTAAGCAAAATCCGGCAGTAGCATGAGCAATAAATTGACATAAATCCAGCTGCGGTATGCACGGACTCGTGGATATAGCCCGGAGGAGGTTTCTTGGTGTCCTTGCAGGAGCAAAATCAGTAACAGTGGAAGTAACAATGGCAGAGGGGACAATAAATGAGCATCTAATAGCTGCAGCTCGAAGATGTGCCAAACAACGGTCGAGTTCAACCATATCCAGCGTGGTAAAGCAGGCATCAGAAATTATTATTAGGGAGGCGGGTGCCCAGTCCGGCATCTGCATAGCGAGAGTTAGCACCCCGTGACGTAACATATCCACAAGAGCAGAGGCGGAAGAGCTAGAATAGGATGGAGTGAAGAGATCCGCGGTCTCCAATTGGAAAAGGCGCTTATTCACCGCAGCAATAACTGATTTGATGCCTTCTAGAGAAGCCTCCCAATCGTGGATGAGAGTAAATGATTGCCGGTTGGGCACCACCCCGATGATACTGATGAATAGAGAGAGGGGTGAGAGGAAGGAGTTGGGAAGGGGAAGTGAGAGGCCAGAGGAAGGAGGAATTAGTTTATAGAGAACAGATTCGAGGCAAAAGACGGCGTGATAGAGAACGGAGAAACCAGTTGAACAGGGCTGCAGCATAGAGTCGCTGAGATCTAGGACGAAGGTGATGCGATGTGAGTGAGCTAGGTACTTGACTGTGGTGTGTGGATGGATACAGTAAGAAATGGGAAAGGCGGAAGGGAGGGGAGGGGAGGGCAAGACGGCCAAGATGGAAAGACTGGACCAGGAAGCGGGCGCACAGTCTGCGGGCCAATCAGGGAGCTGAGCGCAGACACCGCTAGCGGGAAAGACGATGTGGCGGTTGACGTTGCCGATGAACCATTCGACGCGAGTGTTGTGAGACACCTTGTGACCCGGTTTGGCCAGGACGTAAACAGTGTCGGCGGGGATTTCGGTCTCTGGTGATGAATTTGAGGTCATTGTTCCACCTGGATAGGTAGGAATCAATGAAATTCTTTAGCCAATGCGATTGGGGGTAATGACCATAATCAATCACCTAGGCACTCATAAAGTTATTATGGAAAAAATAAGAATATGCAGTAATAAACGAGGAAGAATACCTAAAAATAGGACATGCACATATGTAAGACAGTACGAAAGTAAATGAACATTCGTAAGTATGAAATCAGCCATGCTCTGCAAAAAATCAATAAATGCTAGCAACAAAAAATGATACAATTTAGACCACCCAGAAAAACCAGCATGTTTCTTATCCGAACTCATAAATATGAAGTAGCTAGCGATCAAATACAACCCGTAACTCGATGCATTTACCGGCTCAGCAGCTCCTTAGAAATTATTGAGTTCTAAACACTATGTTGTGGCTAGATGCATTAATTTGGTTTTCATGGAAGTTAAAACGAACAAAGTAAAAGCTGACGCTAAGCCAAGCTAGTCCATTTGCAATGAAGGAGCATACGCATCACGCTACACCTATGACATGATCTGGATCAGCGACAACTGGCTGACAAATCAAGGTCTAATTCTGAATTACTTAATGGGCCCACAAGAATACACCTAAACCAAGCTTTGCCATTTCTAATACCCTACATCTAAAGTACATGACTTAAATAATATTTATCAATAGCATAAACTATAAGGCTTATAAATGTCCCCAAAAAGTCTAACGACTTCAGCGACGAGGCAAAAAGAAGGATACAGGAAAGATTACGGCAGCATTACCATAGGGCCCCCACGTTCTTGAAATTAGAGCCCCGCCAGTGACCCAAGCACTGACGCGTGAATCCTCAAGCTACTAATGCCAGATTGGATCCCAAGGTCGAATCCAGCATGTTTAAGAGCCAGTAAATTAAGTATAATTTAGAACTTACTTGCCTAAACCTACTTTTCATCTTTTTAGAAAATGTTAAAATTAATTGGTTTACATGTGAAAAGGCGCAATTATGCTCTGAGTTTCGCACCTACAAAGTACGTGATTGTGCTGATATGAAAAATAACTACAGCACCATTACATTAAAAATTAATGTTCAAGTGATTACATACGCAAAAAAAAACAAAATATGCGCAAACTTTAAAATATTGGGATTTACTAACAAAAGTACTTTAGTTTTCAAATTTAAAAATAGCGGCTTAGCTGTCTTTTGTTAGTGATTTATATTTTGACCTGTTAATAGTTGAAGATACAGTTTTTGTGAAATCACCTTTTGACTAATTGCCTCACGCGCTCTACTTGTCGTCTAATCCCGTAGCTCGAGATGAGTGCGTCCGTGGAGTGGGCGATTCCGTCGGAGAACGTAAAGAAGTATGAAAATCTCTTTGAAAACATGGAACATGCTGGTGATAAAGTGTCTGGCGAGGTCATGAGCAAGGTGACTTCTTTAATTCTTTTGAAGTGTGTAATTTTGCCAGGTTTTGGATTTTACGTTTGAGCAATTCTCTTCCTTTGCCTCTTATCGTTTTTTTCTGCTTTAATTGGAGGTCCGTATTTCTCTGATTTATTAGGTAAAAACTGAGCGTTTTATCATCTCTTCGTAGTTATTAGTACTTGTACTCGCTTGTAGTCATTTTCCCGATCTGTTCAGTAGTTATATTTTGCATCTAACTCTGCTCATAAGGCTTTTTGATGGTGCTATTAATTGCACTACTCATTTTGTTTCGCCATTAAGGCTCAGTAGGCTATACGATGCTGGAAAGCACTTGTTGCTCCTCTGTCCTTGTTATTTCCCTTCCTTTTCACTTCCATTCCATCATCAATTCTGATTCCTTTTTAGATTTTAATGTAAGAGATTTATTTGCCGCGTCTTTTTTAGGGTGCTTCCGCATAACGAAAATAGCCGCATCCCACATCTTAAGCAACGTTATTATCTGGATGTAGTTTGGCGTTCTCTTTCACTTTTCAGTTTCTTCGTGATACCAAACTTCCCGTGGAAACACTTCGGATCATTTGGGATCTCTCCGATCTCGACCAAGACGGCTACTTGGATCGCTTTGAGTTCATTTTGGTACCCAAATTACCCTTTCACGCGTTTTCTTCCTTCACGTAAATACAAACAAATACATATTTCTTTTAGACGATGCACCTAGTGTGTCTCTGTCTGGAAGGTCGTCCCCTGCCCCAGACCCTTCCTATGAACCTCGTGCCGCCGAACAAACGTGGAGGCGTCTCAGAACCCCTTGCTCTCATGCCGCCCCCCTCTCTACCTTCCTCTTCCGGCCTCTCTGATCTCGGGGTTACTTCACCATCTACCCCGTCTGTGCTGGCGAGTTGTAGACTTTTTTTTCCTTTTTTTATTGAAGTCGTGAGGTTATTACTTATCTAGGTGATTAATAAAATTTCATTTTGAGTTGTAAAGTGCTTTTTTCTTGGTGTTCAAATATAATAAGTAATTGCAACTTCCCTATTTTGCCTTTGCTGATTTGGGATATCCCACCACTCATCAAAATTAAATGTTTTTCTAGTGATTTTTAGGGGTCCTAAATCGGGACCTATGCCGCTTAGGTGTTGAAGTCTCTTTTCATCCATTCTCAACCTTGCTGTTTTTTCTTAATTTTAAACCAGTGCTCGTAAACCGTGACCTTCTTTCTTAAACTTTAAGCATTTATAGTACTCTGTTTAAATGAGTACTTGCCATCCTAGGCTTTTTCATTTTTTATCTAATATGATTCAGACCTATGCGCATATTGATCTGACTTGTCCTTTTTTCTATAAACTTGTCCTTCTTGATCATTTAAAATATCCTCCCAATCGTCATTTTTAGAGGACAGCCTGAGTTGACTTCGTTTGAGATTTATTTGCGTATTTGCCTTTTATAGGTTCTTCATAAGGAAGGATTAATGTTTGCTATTTTAAACATTCACCCATCGGTTCCCTTCTTTCCTGTGTGGCTAGCAATTTCCTCTATGGGTTGCTCTATCCTTGAAACTTGAATCATCATCCTGTTCTTCTATTAAGGCTCAAAGTTGTTCGATTGCAGTTGAATCTATTTTACTGTTGTTATATTTTCCTAGATTTTACTGGTAATCCATCCTGTCCCATCCGTTTTCATGCAGGCCGTAGAGTGCCCCATTTCCATTATTCCTACTCTCAATTCATAATCCTCTCCAAATTAACTCGGATTCTTTTGTGGAAAAATGGAGGTGTTATGTGCTTTCTTTTATTCTTTGTCTGCGTGATGCATGAACACCAGCTCACAAATAGGGCAGCTCAACTTATGCTCGATTAGTCTACCTAGTTTATACTTTGCCCACTGCTTTAGTAATGATGACGCTTTATATTGTCATGGTTTCCTAGCTAATTAGTTGACTTTCGCGTATGACTTATGAACCTGCATTTTGCATCCATGGTATTCCTAGTGGTGTTTTTATCCCCTTTGCAATACATTTTCATGTTGTACTTTTGACCAACAAATTTTCGTCCCCCTTGAGTTGCACAAATTCTGCTATCCTGTACCATGTTCCAAAGGAACGTCTGTACTCAGAGCGGTATGAGAAATCTCCCCTTGTCGTTTTTTACTTTAAAACTACCTCTGTAGGATATGAAGCCCTTACTTCGGTCTCAAGCACTTTTTTCCCACTTTTGTTTGTTTATTTGTCTAGTCAGGACACTTACACTATCTCCAAGCTTTTGCCACACGCAATTGGTTCGTCATCGTTATCGTTTACCTTACTTCATTAAAGTACGTCTATTGTTAAGTCGCATTAATTGATTTCATTATTGTTTTTATGGACCTTAAGCTATATTCTAAGTGTTTTACTCTTTGTACAAGTGAATTTGAGTTTAAATTTGGTCCAATTAAGTCCTCGTTGCTTTATTTTCGGCGAAAGAATAGTTTGCATTCTTTTCCTTCCTTCCTTACTCCCACGCATCCATCCTTCCTCCCTTCCCTCTGTTCTTCCTTCCCACCTTCCCCGATCTCATTATTTTGCCTGTTCTTTCTTCTTCACCACAATCTACAGTCGCTGCCTTTACTCACTTTGTAGAATTGGCTTCACTGCTGTTTAGCCAAGCTCCTTAATTTTTATCATCTGACGCATTTGTCTAGCAGTAGTAGTTGCATTTGACAATTATGTAAATTTTCAGCCTAATTGATGAATTTACTATTTCATGATATTTAATAAATTATATCTTATTTCTATTTATTTCCAGTCCTCTTATCACGAAGTAGTCATTTTATGCTATTTCATTTAACTTGGGATGCTTTTAAATGCAGGAAAGTCTTCAGAAATCCTTAAATCCCGTACCTCTATGCAAATCACTTCATCCCAACAACACAGATGCTTAAAATTGCGAACTCCACGTGTTGAGAGTTTGAGTGGTTGGAGGCGAATCGCGACCTGAAACGTCGCTGTTAGAAAAAAGGTTTCGTTTTGACATCTATTTTGCAACTCTGATCCTAGTCAATATCCAAAATTTTGCGCTTTCTCGTTTGGTGTCCCTACCCAGGCTCCCAACCAGCACTTGTTCATCTTTGAGACATGCTTCTTGGCTCTTTTTGCGCCAACGGCTTTGGATGTGGCGCAGTTGTCGAATACCTGCATAGCTTATGGGTTTAAGTCTTCTTATGTGCTGGAGTTGCTGTAAGGGAGAGTAAGCACAAATCCATAAATGGCGTGGCTTTTTATGCACTTTTTTATGCCGGCAGCCAAACCAGCTAAAATACCATGAGCATCAATTAATCATTTAGCTAACTATGAGCGATTCCATTCAAAACGTCTTTATGCTCAAATACAGTTCCACTTTGATGGAATTTTCTTTACGCTTGGGATTCATTTTTGTTGTTTTGACTATTAGAGAGCTTCTTGTCAATCATGCTTTCTTTGACACTCTACCCTTTGATGTTCCTGTGCCAAAATGTGCTTCCAGAAACACGTCCTCCTTTTCATATTTGGACTCTGTTTGTAACCCTCATGACTTAAGGGAAAAACAGACTTCTTTACCATTTTCAAAAAGTTCTTTTTTGTAATGGTTTCTGTAATTGCTTTTGATCAACCTAATTAAGGGCTTGAAAAGGCATGGATGGTAATAAATAGGTAAATAAGCGGCTCTGGTCTTCTCAAAGATCACCAGGTGCTTCTTAATAGCAACTTTAATTCCTGGTGTTTTTCTTGGTTATCATTTTGCCTCGGTGCTTGGGTCACGTTTTTGGAGCTTATCCTTGCATTAGCTACACAATAGTATAATTAGAAAGAAAATTAGCGTAGATAGCTGACTATTAATACAAATCAAACAATAGACTGATTGTCTGTTTGTCGTGTGAATATGGGATAATGATTTGGTGCCAATCGCCGTCTCTATCTTCACCTTCATACAGATTTTTCGATTGACTGAGCTAATCTGCGATTAACATTTTCCGTCTTCATAGGCGATTTCCGCCCTAGCTGGGGGCCCACCACCACCCATGCCCGATTGGGCGATCAGCAAGGCTGAGCAGACCCAATACTCTGCGGTCTTTACTAAATTGGACAAAAACATGGATGGAATGGTCACGGGGGAGGATGTTCGCGATTTTTTCATGCACTCTAACCTTCCACAGACCGTGTTGGCGCGAATTTGGGATCTGGTCGATCTTCAACACACTGGCTCTCTGAATCAGTGAGTTCGATGGAATTCACTCGCATGTTTCACAATGCGTTAAAAGACCCAACCATCATGGCTTAGGTTTATCAGTAACGTGAAAAACATTTGGCAGACGAGTAGCTCAGAAAGTATAGGCTTTGTTCGTTTGTAGTCAGATTTGTGAAAGACAAGTTCTGATTGTTGGGCACGCCATCGGAACAAATATAATTGCATCCCATAGTTCCATCTTTTTTCAATCCAGCGTCCGCAATACTTTCCATGTCTACCCGTCTGTCTCCCACTACAACATAGTCGAGCATATTAAAATCAGGAACAAGGCGGAAGTATATACAATTCAAACGACAGCGATTAATCGTCTGGGTTCCGGTGGGATCCCTTGGTTACTATCATTACCTAAGGCTGAATGATGTTCTAAGCCGCTTGCCGCTCATTGGATTATTTTTCCAAACACATGACAAGTTTGTAAATCGCAATACAGGGTGGCTTTGAAGGGCTACCCTCTGTATTCATTCATACTTTTAGCTATATTGTCTTCTTATTACTGCCTGCCCACTTACTTGATAGAGGTGTCAACTTATGTGCCGTTTTTTGTTTAAGTTTGTTCTTGCTTCACTATCTGCTAGCATTAGCAGAACTCAAGATCGGCGTGGGTTTCAAAGACCAGCATTCCGTAAATGGCCTTCCTGTTGCAAGTTCCAGTTGGTTTTTGGTCTTCACTTACTCATTTAAGTATGGGTTCGCCACCACTTCCGCTCCTGCAGAACCAAAGTTATACTTTAAGACGTTAGAGTTCATAACGGTCCGAAAGCGGGTTTATTATCAAGGCCTACAAATGTTGTGATTCTAGAAGTAGATGACATGAACAACGTTCGTTATCACCAATTTCGTCAATTATGTATCAAAAACAACTGGCCGTCAAACACCACACATAATAGAACTAATTATAGGGGGCAATTCAGCAGCGTGCCTTCCCTTGCAGAGAGCAATTCATAGTGGCAATTCATCTGGTTAATGAGCAGATAGCCTCGAGGTGCTCTCGAGATCTTCCCACCTCCTTGCCACCGGCCCTCATTCCGCCCAGTCTACGACCGGTCACTCTGGACAGCAAAGAATATGAGGAATCCAACAAACTGCTGGCAGAAATTGATGAAATCCGAAAGTGAGTTTAGTTGGCAGGCAAAAGTAAAAAGAGAAGAGCGGATTTTTCACTCTCCTATAAGAAGAGAAAATGGAGCAATCTAGTTGTGGTTCCTTTCTACCCAATGATAAATCATCTAAAAACTAACATGCTTCCTTTGCAGGGCTTACTTAAGAGCCTGCTCTGTTAATAGATTGTGTGCCATTATCGAAAGGAACCACTTACCAATCCCTTAGGTCTAGAGCAATCCCTCCACTTTAAATGTTGGCAAACCAATGTTTGCTTCGGTCGAATAACCTCGTCTCGTGGGGTTGTAATAAAAGTCAAGTCGCAAAATAAACATTCTTTGTTTTGCCGGTTGGAAATTGGTTCAATAATGAGTTCCTGTTGCTCGTGTTTATTCACTTATTTTGCTTAATCTGACTGGCCCAAAATATCACTAAAGCTTCATTCTAATAAAGTGGGTAATTGACTGATTGTTTGAACTAGTAAGTAATTGGATGTCTGAACAAGCGAGTAAGATAGTGGACGCGTGACCGAGTTTACCGACTAGATGAGCTTTTTCATGCACTTGTGGTTGATGGACTTACTCCAACATCGACGACCCATGTCTCGTGAGGCTTTAATTGAAGTCGTCGGGGCTTCTTGTGGGAAATCGCTCTTAGACTGCGTTGTCCTGATCAGTCACAAACCGTCATTTTAGTCCCATGATGTAGATGGCTGAGTGGTTAAATGAACGAACAAGGAAGGAATTCTGCGATGGAGCGAGTTTCTTCATTCAATGTTCCTATTAGTGATTGGTCCCATCCTCTGCCAAAATTGATTGATCATTTCAAACCCATTCAGTCATTGTATCCACTCCTACTGTCCCAAAAAATACCGCAGAATTTCTTTCCTTGAATAACTGAATGCATGATAGATTGAAAAAGAGATTAAGCCGATCGAGTGAGTGTGCAGATGGATTGTTGCTGGGTAAATGAATGACAGGGCATATGGGTGGGGGAAGAGTATGTGAATAAGCCAGTGAGTGGACGGATAAATTCGTTAAACACAAATTTCCTGTCAGTTGGTCGGTTTGTTGGTTAGCGTATAACCTACTAAGCGATTGAATGAATGGATGGAGTGCACGAGTAAATAAGAGCTCAAGCTCTCAAATAATTCTGCTCCTCTCCCTCTTTGCACACCGCAGAGAGTGTCTATCAGTGGAGGCTCAATCAACCAAGCTCTTGGTCGAGGCGAGTCAGCGCTCGACTGAGCTTTCAAGCATGACTGCGGCGGCGGAGACGCTAGCCCAAACGGCGCTCAATCTCGCAGCACAGCGGGCCCTTGCCGAGCGCTATGTCGCCGATCGCTCTGAACGTCGCGCTGCCCTCCGTCTACAGCTGACTGAAGTCTCTGAAGCTGCAAAGGAACGCAAAGTGGCCGTGGAAACCCTCCGGGGTCAAGTGACTACCCAACAAATCTCTATTCGAGTGAGTTCTCATTCTCCCTCGTTTTAAAGTGATGAAAACCACCCTAAACTGTCGAAATCGGCTTTCTAGTTATTGTCATGATCTGACTAAAAGGTTCGTAAGCTAATTCAGATTATATTTTTTGGAGCCTTTTTCCTCTTCGAACGGGTTCATTCTGTAGAAGTTCTGGTGTTGGAATCCTTCATTATGAGTGCATGGAAGAACTGGGACTGTTACTCGTGCTGTTGCGGACACATTTTGCATTCTCTTCTTTTACTCTATTTTTCCTTTCCAATTTAATTGGGTTCTTTTCAGCTAACTGCACCACATATGTGTGACTTGGCCTCAGGGAAGGAAGCCGTGGGGTCTCGTGTACGTAGCATTGTTAGATAAGGTATTCAATGTCATTATCGTGCTGTTTTATAATTGTCCCCACGGTTTGTTTCCTACTTTATGAATCCGCCAGTAACTCCTTTTTATAGCTTTTTATAGAAAAGCAATAAAAGGGCTGCTTCTCTACTGTTTGTGACTTATGTGCTAAATAGGACGATAATTTCTCTTTTTCAAGTTATATTTCCGTTAGCTGAAGCTCTAGACATCCACATTTTTCTGAGTGTGGCCTAGGTTCCCATTGACTAAACTATTTTCATTATGACCACCTGCAACTAGCATTTTACTTCGTGATTACTGGCATTTATTAGCTCTTTATGGGTGATTATCGTTTTGTTCTCTTCCGTCTTGGCTACTACTGTTCTCGGTTTGGCTATGGGGTCCAATTTATCAATCCATATTTGCAGAATTTTGTGAATATCGTCGGCTCTCCCGAAGTGGTCATTGCCTTACTTTGCTCTGATTGGGATCTATATTATCACAAATGCGGATACACAAGCGTCTCAGTATTGTTTACTTTTCTGAAAGTCCGCTATTAGGTTTTAATCCTTTTTGGAGACCATATTTTCTGACTTACTTTCCATCAATCTTGTTATCTTTGATAGATTTTTCAGTTTTCCCGTCGCGAATGCGTCGTATAGGTCTTTTTCGGTTGGTTTCTGTTATGAACTGAATTCCCACTCGTAATGATCAGAAGTTTCTATTTTCCTGTGGCTTGGGTCCTGTCAAACTCTCGACCGGATAACCAGTGAGGAATTCAGACCAAGCGTTCTCATTGACTGATTCATGTGAGTTTACAAAAGGAAGTGGAGAATGCCAGAGACTGCGAAAATCGAGTCTGCGTTTTTCATTACGCGTGCTTAGTGCCTGGTTAACTTTGGGTCCCGAGGTGCTGCTATTATTCTTAGAGTGCTTGACTTTGAGCCACTCAGGGAACTGCAAGAGGCCTACTGTAGAATGTTCGAAGATTAACCGTTGTTTGGGAAATTTAGGTGGTAGAACAGGAACGTTTTCTGGGATTTTGGGTAACCCCGGTAATTCCCCTTTTCTTTCGTACAGTTGTCTTTTCTTATGGTACTTAACATTCAGAAATTTAGTGTCGTATCGCATGTAAGCAGAAGTAGTCATGATGAATCAATACAAGTGACAATGTTACACAAAGGGAGGGGAATTATATCTTCTATCTGATTTCCGGTAATCACCGTGGTATTCATTCAAGTACGATGTGGCTCTCGTGTCAACCTATTGGTTAGGTAACATCTTAGGTATCTTACCTTATTAAATTCTCAAATTACCGTACATAGATGATCGACCTTTCTCTTGGTTTCAACCTTGTGCAATTGATGTGGTAGAAGTTGAAAGTATTATCTGGCTCTTGGGGTTTTTGACATCTCAGTTTGTGGATTATGTTTTTGGTAGTTCAACATTGGATAGGGACTGCCTTCAATTGAATATTGATTGAACAAGCTTTTCGCCTCATTCGAACCAGTCAGACACCTGCTTGAAGGTCACACTAGTCCATCTTTTTTTCCTCTACCGTTTAGTCTCAAGTGGAGGAGGTGGTTCAACTCCGCAACGCCATCACCGACCGCAAGCGAGAGGAGACCGCATTGCTTCAACAGGTTGCTGAGCGTCGAAGTCGTGCAGAGGCTGTGGAAACAGAAAATAAAGCTATTTCTTCGCGCAATGACCTGGTGAGCGATGTCTAACACTACTTATTTGACTCTAATTACCTCTCTGTTGAAATCTACTTAAATGACTCGTTTCTATCTGCAAGCGGAACTCCTATTCTACTCCATACTTAAACATTTATTTTCCTTCATTCTTAATGTGTAGCTTTATTCAGTCCTGCACTCTTTGTTCAAGTCTCGAATTTGCATACCTGTCGTTTATGCTATCCTTTACGCCTGATCACGATGTGGCTGCCCACTTAAATCCCTTTTAAACAATAATTCTTGTCCTATCGTATAAGTATCTTCAGTTATAAAACAATTTTCACACCTCTAAATGGTACTGCAAGTGGGTCTATTTTGCTCTGTTTATCGTTTCGTGTTAGCCTGATCATACGGAGAGAGGATAGGTGGAGGTATCTGGATAACCTCATTATGTTGGTGCAACGTGATTCTTACTGGAGCGTGCACGTGCATCCGTTAGTGTGCCTTGCCCTCAGTAATTCAAACATGCTTTGCTTCAAGTTCTTGTCTCACCTCTGTAGGAAGGTTAGCCTATAGATCAAGTAAAAAGTTAATTGACTTTACTAGCAGTCTTTTTTTCATATTTAGCTTTCTCTATGTAATACCAAGCGTCCAATGTACCTATAAATCACAGAGTCACATGGAAATGGCGCACTGCCCCGACACGCATGAACTGCTGTAGACAGTAGGAAGCTGCGAAGTAGGATAGGTGATGCATAGGTGGCTAGCTGTCTTTGTAAGTTTGTAATCGGGTGGTAATGCCCCTCTTCAGGCATCGATTGAAGGTACGCAGGGTGTAATATTGCGTACTCTTTTGGATGGTTTAAAAGCGTAGGCGTTGCTCAGATAAGGTGAGAGTTTGAAGGGAGAGTGTTTGCTACTGGAATGGTGAATGATTCTTAGGAATTTAGGCCCAAGAAATAACCCAGTTCTTACTTAGTCCCATTTTCTAGATCATTTTTTTCCAAATTGTCCGAAGCCAAGAAGTAATAATTATCATCGTGGGGAATACATGGAGTGAAACGAAGGTGAGACAGTACTTCCCTCCCTTCCTCCCATCTTAAAGTGCAAATCTTCGCGTGGGACAGTTTTGTTTCCTCATGAGGTATACGATGTTCCGTTGTCTTGCCAGATGGGTTTCGGTCGTAATTGTTTGGCACATAGTTTATTGACATCTCTAAACAATCTACTACATGCTCACCAAACAAGTATAGTCCTCTGTGGATGAAGTGACACACTGGAAGCGTGTGGTGGTGCGTGATTGGTTGGAGACAATCAGCGATGCATTCGTTTGCTTAACAAATGTTAGAATGCGAAAGACAGTTCGTATCACAAGTGAATCGGTCGGTTAGCAAGCAGTGGAATGCATGGTGTGTTGTCGTAGGGCACATGGAAGAAGAGAAGGAAAGTTGCTACATGCGATGTCTGTTTGAATAGCTTTCACGCCTGTCTCTCGTCAAAAACAGTCATCATGAAAATAGCCACCATCTGGCCCTGATCTGGACTGAAAATTGCAAAAGTAATTCTATCAAGCCAGAGCGCAAACTGCACTGCCCCTTGTCATCTGATAGTTCGAAGCAATAGTAATTGTTAATTTTATAATATCATTTTGAAAACAGAACAGGAGATTTAAGATGTTACATTTTTTACAATACTCCGTTTTGGCGTTTTTTAGAAGATTTAACAGTGTCAATGTTTTTTACTATAACTGGTCGTCAAGGCCGTTTTTTTTCAGTGGGCCCTTTTTTTAAAAAAATATAAATGACCTATCCATATTTGTGACTTGTAATTCCAGTATAACTAAGGCCATGGGGAAGGTTTCTCTATTGTCTATGGTGAATCAAAGGTTTCTACTGTGGTAACAGTTATGCCTGTAATTCGCTGTTAAATGATGTACCTAAAATCTCCTTCCAAAGCCATTGTTCTAAACGCTCAATTGTGCCCTCCATGTCCCTTTTGTCTGTGTAGGAGGCGAAAAAGATATCCAATCTGGAGTCTATTCGTGAGAAACTGCTTTTCTCCCTGGACCAGTATGCCAAACTACTCGCGGGTGACACCACCACTGTGGAACCTGAAGAGGCGCTCATTCAACAACTCGTGAGTTACATTTTTTCCATAGCCTACTTTAGGTACTTTTCCTGTTCACTTTACCAAATATTTTGCTAATGCGAGCTTGGTCTGCATGTTCCCCTCCTGCATTTCTTTTGAAGGGATGGTAAGGCGGACGTTAATTGGATTGGTCGAAAAATTAGCTAATAAGAGTAATGTGGATGAGCGGTGTTCTCCTACTGGAGAAACTGATGTTTTTTCCTTCAATTTCCCTGTTATCGAAGACGGCGGCAGTAGCAGCGGAGAAGGAGCAAGTGACTGAAGCCGGCCTCAGTTCAGTCGGCATGCATCCACTACCCCAAATGATCGCAGACCAAAACTTTGCCTCCTTCTTTACCTCCCCAACTTCTGAAAGTGACAAAAACAGTCCATTTGGCAACGACCCATTCAGTACTGGTGAGTGAATGGGGGTTGACGATAACTTTTGTACCTGAAGTAGAGTGTTTCTATCTGAAAGTTCAGAACTGGTCTCTCCATCGTTGAAGCATTGTTTGCAAATTCGTTAATTTCACTGGACTTATAGTTTTAAGCGCAGACCAGAAAGCAACTGTTTTCTCCGTGAATCCTCTTGCATTCTTGCTAGAGTTTTCAGCCAAGACCATTATGTGTACCGAATCGTGAGGTTCGTGTTATCTGCAAAGGTGTACGAAGCATAGGTAGGTTTATATTAAGTGTGCTAAATCACAAAGAAATTGCGAAACTTAGAAAGACTGCGTAGTAAAACGCACAAGAAAAGCAAACATTACTTTGTTACATTAACTCAAGTCCTGATTTGAATGTAGTTTTAGCCCCTCCCTTCGATTGCTCTTCTGTCTTAGCAATCGCAAGAGGATAGAGTTGAAGAAAACACAAGGATGTCTATTCGTAGCATAAGTATTTTCGAATTTAACGATGGTTATCCATGGCATAAATTCCAGAAGTCCATCTTAGTATACTATACTACGGTTGCAATATAATACGCGGTCGCTTTGAATGCCATTAAGTTAATGTCATGTGGAGACAATATTCATAACCCATGGGCTATTTCTAGGAAAGTCACAAAGGAAACGTATCTGGAATTATGAGACTACCAAGAACTCGTGTTTTTCCATGATTGGCGGAGATTACCAACATGTCCCGCGCTAACTGGGGAATGGAGGGAAGATACAGCCTCATCATTTCCCTCAATATTCTATCCGTAATATTTATTGGGGTTAGTATTATGCATCGAGCAAAATAATCAGTTGTGATTATGTCATTGACCAAGACCGCTCGTGTTTGTGGCGACTTATCTGATATGCATTTCCTCAGATTCAATCGTCTACGGTTGGTCCCTTCCCTCCATAGTTGCTAAGTGCTCCACCTAGACGCACGTCTTCCTTGAAACATCAGCGTAAATTATTAGGTTAGTCGTGTAATTTAGAATACACAGCACAATTATGGACGCCTGATAATGTAGTACTGAAGTGTTCCGTGTCGTAAAATAAGGGCCTTAAATATCCTTTCGGTATCGAAATCGTGTGTTGCCTTCTCACACTGACTTTGCTTTTCTTTTTTAGGTTCTGTGGATGCATTCGGTGCAGGTACTGGCTTTGGTGCATCGGCGGGAGCTTCGATGGATCCCTTCATGCCCGCTGCTTCTGATCCCTTCTCACCACTAGTCAAGGGTAATTGGCTCTAATCCACTAAAAGAGGGCTGACTGATTGTTCCATCAAGGATGGATTCACGGAGTCGCTAGTTGTATCCCTGTGGTTTTTTCAGTCGTAAAAATAGACTCGATTCAATTTAAAAGCCAGAATTTTCCCAGTTGCCCTTCATTTTGGACACAAATTATAATTCCCGGAAGTTATTATTTGATATGGTGTTCCGTTGAGGTATAGTGCCCGAGTTTTCACTAATCTTAGAGTTAGGCCTCGAAATTCTGCTAGTTTATAAGCCCATTTGGAATGGTCGCATTTGTTCACAATTACTGTGGAGGTTACAGCGCACATCATGCAGGAAAGTTTGGAATGTAATGAGATGTTCTGTCCTCTTGTGTGATCCTTTTCTACTGTTTTAGCCTCCTCCGATCATCCCAAATTTCCGTTCGACTCCAATAAATTCGATGCCGTATGTTCGTCCTATTTTTTTAGTTCTTAAGTTATTATAAAATTCAAAAATTCAGAATGCAGAATTGTTTCATTACATTTAAGATGCTCGAGCTATCTTACAAAGTGAAACAAAACGTCTTTGGTCTTGAAGCAATTTTTTAGACTAATTCGATTCTACAATTCGCATGAAAATTGAGTCAAATTGGTCAAAACACTGAAATTGCTTTTTTATCAATTTTGTAAAAGCGGATATGGTTTCTTGACGGTCCCGAAAATCAGTGATTCCTCGGGTTCCAAATCACTTCCCATTCTTCATAGCGCCTTGAAACCGCCCTAAAGCTTTACTTTTCTGGGCAAAATTAGTTTTTATCAAGCGTTTGATTATTGTAATTATTCGGTCCGAAAAATGGCACTCCCAATCTCGCTTTTTCCGCTTATGAGTAAAGCGAAGGCGAGTCTTTCTTGGTTCCTGAACTCCTCTCTACTCAAAGGTGATTTAAGTAGGATATGAGCGTAGTTTCTTCCATTCCCCACTAGTCTTCAGTTTTGCATACAATTATGATAAGTGTCCTACGCTTCTTTGTTTTCATCGAAATGGTCCATATTACCTCAAACTCTCAAAATCGTTCCCTTATCACGGAACTTCTTAATAGCAATTCGAGTTGTTTTTAGCGGTACCCTCTCCTCCACATTCCTCCCATTTCTTCGGTACTCCATTCCTTGCTACCTACATCTTTAACCAAGGCAGAATTCTACTTTCTTCTCAAGAATTATTGCCGATTTTCATGTACCTCCTCATAATGTTAGATACTTCAGTCATAATCACTCCCTATTGACGAAACCGTTTCTTACTTAATTGCAGTTTAAATAGCCTGAATAATGGCTTTGTCCAATCCATTTATCTGCAGATTTTTGGTAGCGCGCCCTCCGAATCCACCGACTACCCCTTCCCCTCCACGGCCACAAACGCCAACAATGGAGGTGGTGGTAGTGGCGGTAGCGGTGTTGGAACCAAAAAAATTCCTCCTCCACGCCCCCCTAATCAGCCCAATGTTAACAAGACCGTGAGTTCCAGAGTAACTTATTGACGCCTTAAAGAGGGGTAGACAATAATTGAGTCTGATTTTAGTTATTACAGAAGGCCAATAGCGTGACGGAATCATCTCGCCACGGTGATTCACCGAAAAGTCGCTTCCGCAGCGCCCTTGACAAGATCGGAGGCAACGGGATCTCCTCACGCGGTCGCGGCGCGTTTCGTATTGCTAGTGTCGGAGGTGGAGGACGGGAAGCAGCAGCGGCTGCGGCATCAATGAATGAGGCGGAACAGATGCGTTGGGCCACCCGCGAGAGTCGGCGGGCGGCGCAGCAGGAGGAGAAACTGCGCGCTCAAGAAGAGGCCGATTTAGAGTTGGCGCTGCGGCTCTCGTATCTTGAAGCATTGGCACGAGGCACGAATTAGAAGATGCTTTGCGACGAGAATCTGCAAAATTATTAATACTTTTGGAATTGTTACTTGTAACCTCTGAGGCATACTCGAATGTGTATTTGATTCGCAGTGACTGATCAGTGACATTGCAATCACATTTTTCTTTCGGCCTGCCTCGCTATATGGCCCCTCTATCCGCCTAAGCCTGTCTCCGTCTTACTCCCTTAGCTAATAAGTAATTTGACGGATTGTGTTATTTATAATATAATCCCATGATCTCTTATCTGAATCTCAGGTTTAACTTACTGTAGGGTAAAAAGGGACTTTTTGGGATGAACAAGAACTTGCCGCGGTAGCATCACGGATGTGCGGTTATCGACATTTATGTTTTCAGACAAAGGTATCAATTCGTCGAATTTGGCCGACTTTTATCCCACTTTTTTAACGAACTATCGACCTCAAGTCCTTTGGGTGATAGTGCGTCCTGTGTCTGAGGTGGTGCGGCGAGGTGTTTGTCTGCAGGCGAATCATCAGGTGGGAGGCCCAAAAGCTGCTTCGGCGCGATGACGGCTTTGTGGTGCCACTACATCCTGGTGGCTGACGCTCGACTTAGCCAACAGAACAGGTGGATTTTGGTTATTTTCTGCTACTGGACCCCATTTTTCCAAATATTACCGGTTTGAGCGTCACTTTCTTCGACGGTGTAGCCGCCTATCAGGACTGGGTGGAGAGCTAAGTTATTAAAACAAAGGTATGGTTGAATGCGTTGATGGCCTTATGGCCATAATCCTTCTTAATGGGTAGCAGTTTACGCAACCGAGTTCCTTCTTTTAATAACCTATGGCCTGTCACGCCATCGCAAGTAAAGGCCTATAGATGTAATAGAGAGTGGGAAGCATGTGAACATTTTAGTGCCGTCATGGCCTGCTGAGACAGTCCCATATGTATTCATTTTAATAATTTGGGTAACACCAATCGAGTAAGCATTCTAAGGTTTTCTCATTGAGTGCATCATACATTATGGTAATAAAATTGCTTGGACGAAGAGGTCCCATTTTTCGTACGCCTTAAGGCCATCCAGGGGCTGTTACGATACGTACCAGCGTAAAGGTAGGCCATTTAACAAAGAAGAGGCGAAAGGATTTAGGCGTAGTTGAGGCTCTGTGCCGAAAAGCGGCTTTGCAAATTGCGTATGCTGAAGAGTTCGGGCTAATGGACACCCAATTGAGTAAAGCATTAAAAAGCTCCAGAACTATTGGTACTGTACTTTTAAAAGCTTCACCGATATTCAAATCTTAGAAGGTACTTATGAAGAAATGAAACCTCCTTTCGACTCCTGGCGATGCATTCCCCCTTTTAGGAAAAATGGCACAAAGTTGGTAATTCCAAAGAGAAATGAAATATCGGACAGTAGTAATTCGTATAGTTGATTGAGACTGCTAGTGATAGGTTAGTAATCTGACGCAACCAACTAAATTCTCAAGTTATTTGCTCAAACTAACATAATTACCAGATTTAAATCTGTATTAATAAGCCACACATGAGCGTTCTATGTGTTAGATCCCAGATATATCAAACAAACACATGTAATTGCTGAAGACGACTGCAGCTGCGTTGAAAATTGATGCACTTCAAACTTGCCAAAATTAAATGCTTTCTATATCTCATAATTTTGGGGCCATAGCGACAAGATACATGCAGCTAATAAAATGGCCCCCTTAGGAATTTTTTTGCATATTCAAGAAGTATGGAAATATGAGCTCCTTTCTGATTTTTGAATTCTGCCGTCAACCCGTGATTGCATTTCCGGCCATTAGATGTTGCTTCTCCATTATGCCAATAGGCATACAGCGTGTTCTGCCTCCATTTAACTCCGTAAAATGGTGTTTGGGTATGCTGCGTTGCGACCTCTCCTCAGGACGTCAATTTATTCCAGACCAACATTTCTCCTCAGGGCGATCCAACCATCTGTGCCAGTTATACTTAATACATCACCAAGGACTTATGCTGAACTACTTGTTCGAGCATTCTCTAGTGAGGTGAATCGTGCTGAATTTGAGGAGCGCGTGCTCAATGTTTGCAAAGCTTATGATCGTATAAACGCTGAAAAGGTTTGAAAAATTGTTTAGAAATAACAAAATATTAAAGCTGAGTCTAGACTCCCACTTTATTAATGATCTGGGTTTGGATAGTTTGGATCATATCGAAGTGATTATGGAAATTGAAAATGAATTCAGTAAGTTCAATTCTACAGAATAATACAGCTTTGTTGCTGTTATTTCCCCCAATTTTTTTCTTCTGGAACCTCTAGTGTTTCATTTAAACGTCTCTGTATTAAATGGATGAATACATTTGCAGAAGCCTTCACTGGGCTTCCATGAAATTTAAACCCGAATTTGCTTAACTGAGTTGAACTTCACATTATGACTTGAAATATTTATAGGTCTTGAAATTCCCGATGTCGAGGCAGAAAAGCTTATGACCCCCGCGCAAATCGTGGAAATGCTCTACCAGAAGAAGCTGCGAAAGACCAAAGTGACTGAGTAACTCTTCTACCGAGCTTTTACGCTTTTCTGATAATTTTTAGTACCTTTGTCAGTATACAGGTACTGTATATGCTAATGTCAGTTTTCTGGTGGAATCATCTTTTAATCGTCATGTTATTGTTGAGATGTCGGGTTGGGTGCTACAGCTCGTTTGCTGATGCATTCGCAGCGTCACATTTCCCAGTGGCACTTCGTGTCTTGTAATCTTCGACTTTCAATTTTTTATGTGTTAACGATACTGGTAGGAATGGTTTTAGTGTCTTCCGTCATGGAATACCCTAATTTTTGTAAAGGCGGATTATCGTATCAGTTCATTTTTTCCTGATTACTTCTTTTGCTGTTCAGTTCATTTGTGAATTAAGCATTTTTCGCATGCGCTAGTTAGCATTCGTCGCGCTTTTCGTGGTGCTACGACAATTATTTCTAAAGTATTACAAGGTTCGTTCTTTGTGTAGCGCTTTTACCACGATCTGCAGAACCTTGTTTCGCACGAACTACGCACTTGTCTGGGCTATTTCCTCTGTCACTGTCTCATGCTTACCCTGAGTTCATCTATTGAATTCTTGTACTGAACAATGCAAGGACACCATCCTGCAACGTTTGTTGCCAGACGGTTATGCATACCTAGATGATGTATTCCTTTTAAAGCCCGACGCGAACAATAGTACGGAATTATGGTCTCAACCCCTCAAGTGCCTCTCGTAGGTCCCCTGATATTCCGAATTCATGTTTGATCAGAACATTGTTAACAGGCTCCAGACTGTGTGACTAAAGGTTGGTGTCGGAGACAATGCTGTCTCTCAAAACGAGATGTCGACCTTGATCTCTCATCATTGATCCTACCCGCCATGTCATGGTCAGGGCGGTGCAACTGAACCTATTCCACATCCCAAATAGTCGTTGTTAGCGGATTCGGCAGCCATCAAATAGTTGTTTTCGGATTAACTATGCGCCAGCTACAGCGGACTTAGTTCACCTTCACTGCACAAAGGAAAAGGATTTGGCAATGTAACGTTCGATCAGTCAGCTCATGTGATGCGCTTTCTCGCCACTTGATTTTCTTCAAAAAGAAAAGCGGAGAGATAACATTGTCTTGGCTAGGAGATTTTGACTCAGCGCATGTGGTCTCACTCCCTTAAGCAGAAATTGTTATTATGTCCCCCATCCGGACCTTTAAAACATAACGTTCCCCTAGCCGTAAATACTCGGAAATGGCCCGACGGTGCTTCATGCTTAAATAGGCCTGTCCAGCACCACTTTTGGCTCAGAATGCTGTTGTTAACGCCATTATCAACTGGTGGCTAATTACTCTAAAAAAAGCCAAACTGCATGACAATAAAGCACCTCCCCCAACAAACAAATAAGTATGGAAATTGCCATATCGGTAATGTAATGTAGGACGAATAGGTATAATCACAGTCTGTAGGGTAGAGTAATTGGTTCGAGTCGTCACTAACGCGACGACTTCACACCCAGGAGTGTTTTCATCTGTCGGTTTTGCGTCGTCATGGTGTCCGAGACGCTCGACAACGCAGGTTCCATACGATCTAGCTGTTGGTTTTGCGCCTTTAGCTCTGCATTCATGGCCGTTGCCATATCCCGCAAGCGCGACATCCCTGACGACATAAGATCCATATTGACGTCGAACTGGGAACGCGGCTGTGTGGTCTAAAGGAAATAGAGAAAATGACGCCTACCTATTAGCAATCCAACCGGAACTGTATTTTAATCGACGTTTGACTACTCTCAAGGCAATTAAAGCTTGGAGTTGGATCGACCAACAACTCGCATTACTCAATTCATCCCCCCAAGATGTAGTAAATTATGCAATAGAGCCTCCAGTCTGGTGCCCCTCGGGTTATCTTTTTGGGCTGTTTCACCTCCCAGAGTATTGCGACCGACTGGGAGACAGGAATGAGATGAGCTTATGTGATGGCAGAAATGCGCCTTGGTTCACGGATGACGGTAATGTCCTTGATTTTGAAGTGATACGTCCTCTCCACCATCGGAGAGGAATTTATCCGAGAAGTGATGTTTAAGGCAAAGTAGCGATCTACAGCGCATTTTGTGCCAATCACTTTTGTAGTGACGTGGAAAACATGCACCATATCCAACTCTGGTCGGGCTTCACTACTGGTCGTTGGGCAGAAGTTGAGAAAGGGACATTTGCCAAAATTAGGCGCGACTTCGATAATCATTTAATTATGGCTCACTGCAGATTCAGTCATCCACAGCACATCCCCTTTTTCATGACGTTTTCCTGAGGCATTCAGTAAAAGTCGAAGTTATTTACTTATGAGGTACTTGCCATCACTGCCACCAACTCAGTAGCGGAAAAAATACCTCCAATTTATTTTCAAACGCATAAGCAGCAACTAACTAAAGCCCCATTAGCCGGGTCCTTTTAGCTCGGGGTGATAATGAAGGATTCAGTATCACTAAAACTGTTGCGTTTATTAAGGAGACTTTAAACCTATTTCAGATCAATGGGATTTATGGTATTCACAAACACTGGATGCTTCTCTTGTAGCGGTCGATGAGAAAAATTGCAATACACACCTGTGAAAGCCTAGTGTCATTTGGATTTCAGTTGAAGGGAACAAATTGATGATTATTTTTCATGGGGGTATGGCAATTTTAAACCACAGGAGGTAGTTGGAATTTAATCTCGCACGGTATCTATAAGTACTACAGATTTAAAACTTGACGGAAGGTCTTATAAAGCAAAATTTGCTTTAAAAAAGAGCTACCCACTAGTTCGCGAGAGTAAGAGCCTATATGTCCATGACTCAATCGCACAAAGTCCCGACCTCTCATTACTTGGTGAAATGATGGGTTAAACGCAAGAACAAGGATGACAACGCCGATTGAGTGATGATACCAAGGCTATTCAAGGGACTACTATTTGATGGAATGCAGCCTACTTGTACCTATTTAAGTAGCAACGTCCGGAGTTTGCATGATTTGGGGTTTCAGGAATGCGAAAATGAAAGCGAAGGCCGGGTTTACTTGCAACCAAATCAGACTAGTCCACTGAGATAAATTTATTTCTACCTGGGATTGAGGAAATGACTGGGATGACGGAGGTGGCACTGATCGAGCGTTCTGTGAGAGGTATGAAGCTGCTGGGGCAGGTTGATCCCTCGTGACTGGTGCTGCTGCTTCTACTTTGGTTGGTTCAGCCGTACAACCAGGTGCTGACCTTCAGAAATATCAGGAACCAATTTTTTGGGAAAAAAGCTCAACATCCAAACATATACCGTCTCTACAAGGCATTGTCATCTGCAACATTGATTTTGGCAATGAAAAACGTAGTGAAAGGCGCTTGCAAAGGTGAAAAATTAGTCACTCGACACAGCAAAAAGTAATCATCAAGCAGACATTTGTTAGGATTAGAGAAGTTGTCGCTGTAGTGAAATCAACAGAATAATTTCAGAACTTGAAATACTTGAGGGTAAAAGTGCTATTCGACTGTTACAAATCGTAAGTAGCAAAAAACATTAATGACAGTATGTCCAGAACCTTTCAAAACCAAATAAAGATTTCTCACAATTAGACTAGACAATCAGAGCGAATGCCAAATTCACAGAGGTTATAATACAAACTAGACAGCAGCCTCTCTATTTACGGCAAATAAAATAACCGTTTTCCAAACACCGAATCATCAATTCTCAGTCAAAATCAAGAGAGAACATTTGGTCAAGAAGAAAGCTATGCAAACCAGAGCAGAAACTACACATAGCTACAATAATTATTAATGCTGACTAATAAAGTTAACTAAATAAAGGTAAGCGTCAGAGGTAACGTCATCGCTTTCCTGATATTCCCCTAATAAGAATTCATAGGCAAATCTTCGAATGAAGAGAAGGTGAAAACGGTTCCGTAGAGCTTCAAAAAATGAAAAAAAAAAAACCCATTCAATGCTAGAGGTTAACCACATGAACTACAAAAAGCCATTCCAAAACTCTGGCAAAAAAAGACGACGTCATGGAGAGATTCACCTGTACTAAAAACAAAGTGGAAGAACATTCTCGAATGTCCAAAAACACAAGGGTTCAAACAGCCCCACATACTTCTTTGAGAACCAACCCCTCCACCAACTGTTGAGAGCATTGACACTTTTCTGACTGTCTTTCTGCAATTCACCAATTTGGTGGAGACGCCGTTCAGCGCGATCCAACTTTTCACCCTGCTCCGATAATTCTTCCAATGTGCTGATCCCAATATGCTCCGAATGACTCATGATGTCTAGCGCTCGCTGTTGGCTAGCCAGCGTTCGCGACTGCGGAGTCGCAAAAGCCTGAAATTTTTTAAGGTAATACCATTCAATGTGCTCAAATTAGTATGCATGTTAAAAAACAAGCAAACGTCTACTTCTAGCTGCATGTTTCGCGTGTCGTGGCGTTCCAAATATATGGGATTTAAAAGCGCTTAAATTAACCAAGGTTCCACTTACGAGGTTGTTGTCGCAGTTCGCATACTTTTTATCAAAAGGGTTTGTGGTGTGAGGACCAGAATCCCAAGAAGATGGTTCTTCATCGAATGGATTTTTTGACATAACTCTTCTGGCTGACTTGACAGGAAGTGATCGGAAAGGTCGTTTGGAAAGACAATCAAATCAGTTTGTTTAGCGCCTCTGAAAAGTTGCAGTACATTCAAGCATGGTTAAAAACCCAGTAGGGCATAGCTACAAAGTCATTACTTTTTCAAATTAATAATATTTTCGGTAACTGAAAACAACATTTTGTCACTGACATTGCAATTATCTAATAGAATTACTTAAAGTCAATTGTAATGCCCATCAAATTTTCAAAAGATGCACCAGTTGCACTATGATTTTCTAAAAAGCAGGTAAAATTGGGTAGATTCAATCGACTAACAGAACAATTTCTTGTAATTTACGCAAACATCATTTGCATTCAAAATACAAATGTTCACAATATATTTTGGTTAAAATCCACTTAACTAAATAAGTAAACCCTTAAGAAGGATTTTGGACTAAAAATATGATCTCTTTTAACGGTATGTTATCCTTGTTGTCAGCCCCTTCGGGATGCTGGCAAATTCTAATGAATTGGATACTATTGTAATACGATAGTGGTTTATCCCTCGGTTCTGGTGAGGCGCCACTTTTTGTACTTCGAATTAGCCCCCTTTTACCTCGCTGGGTAAGCTGGCCTTTTGGGCCATGCCAATAGCCCAGACACCTTCTCCGTGCTGAATATATATTCTGCCCGAGTATTGTGTCTTCTTTCGTCTTCAGGGAGTCCCGGGACGCTACACTGTGGCCTATCCTGAACACGGGAGAAGTCGTAATGCTAGGAGATGAGGTGCATCGCTGTCCTGTAGAAGGGCTGGGTGGCTAAGGATTTGGCTTAGGAGGTATTCCATGAAGTAAAACAAAGTGTCAGACTCTAAGGTTCGGGAAAACGAAACAAAAGGTTAATTAACTAACTAAAGCCGTACATAGCCTCCTCTCCTTTAGGCATCTTTCCTAACTTTCCATTTATACAAACTTTTGCTTAAATGATTATGAATTAATCAGCGCTCTTTGGAAAAATGCTACAAACCTATAACGTTAGTCATCGAATCCGTGAGAAGCTAGTATATTTGACCAAAACGCCTCTGACCGTTTACATTGTGAACTCTTTTGGAAGAAAACAGGGTTCACAATCCATCATATATGCTCATCGCTAGTTGCAGGACCATTGATCTAAATGCATACGCCTTCAAAAGTTTGTGGTTTAAATTAGTTTTGTGGGGAAAAGGTTTTGCTTTTATTACTTCCTGCTACTTTTTATCAACTTTATTAATGCCTATCCATATGGATGTAGTGGTCAGAAACCATTTTTTGGCCTCTAAAACCTAAACCTTGCAACAATCATATTAGTAATTTATACTATTACTCGCAGTGCATCGCCACCGCATTAATTTCACACTTGTGTGTGATTAGATGCAAAATCGAGTAGCAAGAAACCTGGCTTGTTTGATGATGATGCCACTCACCGATTTTTATGGTGGAATTATGGAAGAGAAATCATAGACCTTCCTTCATTTTGCACATCGCGCATTATGGATCTTGTATTCCTTACTAAGTGATTGACACCTATCAAATTTTTGGTAGCAGTAGATCCAAATTTGCTGGTATTCACTCTACCCTATTTCGAACCCGTCGGTCAATGTAAAGCGGTGTTTGTCTTCCTGCGGAAGAGCGCTCGATTCAGAATACCTAAATAGTTGTTCAAAATGGACAACGATGGGAAGGTTGGTTATTCCGTGTAATATTCTTACCGTTAACTTAGAAACCTTTTGCTTTTCCCGTAATGAAAAAGTCAATAGAAGAGTTGTTCATGAACGGAACGACTAGCAAGGAGGATATAGAGCGTTTTCAAGAAAAGTATTGGGAACAAATGGTGCCGAATTTCAGTCAGGCTCTCAAAATTCTTGACCTTCACGATGTTAGTCGTCATAGCGTTCTATGGGTAGATTTTATTGCTTCATTTCATTTGCAGCTAGAACATAAACGATCGCCTTTTGGAAGCTGTTAAGTCGCGCATTTTGGCGAAAGCCGCCGAGGGGGGCGATGATAAAAAACACCAAAAGCTCTGGCAAAAGTTGATTCGTACTGGCATGATCTATATTCATCATCCATACATGCGGTCAGCTATTATGATGGTGTGTCAGCTTTCGAAATATCTATTCAACTTAGGTTCTTGGGCAAATGAACTCAATTAAAAGTCGTTACGTCTCCTTGATCGTTGACAACAACTATCTGTATAAAGATGCCCCTCTTCCAGTCCTTCGTCATATTTGGATGACTAATCAAAAAAAGTGGGATTCCCGCCTGGTTCTTATTTTGGGCTTGATGTAGATTTAAAGAGGAGATAATGAACGTTTTGAACGCCTATCAAAATGCAATGTCAGAGGCACTACTCGATTCTCTTTTGGCTTCTGTAACTTCAGCCAATGCTGACACCTTGCCTATTCTCTACTGGCCCCAACGTCGGCGTCGGAAAGACCTGTCTTTGATAAAAATTGTCGAAATGATAGGAGAAAACGAGAATCTTTATGAAAAAGTAAGCTGTTGAAAGTCTCATCGCTTCTTTTAGGCGCTTGAAATTTTGCGGGAGGAGAGTGTAAAATATCAACAGTTGATAGAAAAGTCTGCCACCCGTAGAACAGTTTCGACCAGTGAATGCATCAAGAAGCTCACGGATAGTAAGGCAGGCAAAGGTGGTAGTCAAAAGAAGGAGGAAAGTGTTACATTTCACCACATTTTCATTTCGCCCGCCCTTCTGCCTGCCCCGCAGTCTTTAGCGGCCGCACTGCTCTGCACCCTTCGTTTTGATCTCCTTATGAGCTTCATCGAGGCCAAGCTGGACCGGATTTGTGTAACAGATCCGATCCATCACTTTGTCTGGTGCATGGATGCCTGCATCAAGAGCAAGCGGATCGACCGTCGTCATGCCAATGAGCTGGCAGCTCATTTGAACCGACACCACAGGCGCCATTCCATCCATTTGTCTCTCTCCTCCGAGATTGGACTGGATCAGGATACTTCTGAGGACTGGGCCCCCAACTTAGATGAACGTGGAGGTCGAAAAAAGTCGATGAGAACTCAAAGAGCTGGCGAGAAACGCGCGTTGGAGGAGGTGGAGGTGGACTCAGATGATGGGCCATCTAAATCGGATCAGGGAGTTTTAGCCTTCCAACGGTTTGCTCGATTTTGGAATCTCATGCCGTATTTTAGAGATATACAGATTGTATGTCGTGATCCCTGGGTTGTGTACACCGTGTGTTCCTCCCTCCTCAGGGTTGTTATAACGGGTTTATATGATGATAAGTCACCTAAGGTAGGCGACTTCATATTCTCCATTAGATTATCATTAGAGCATCCCTGAAGTTCCATTTCTCGTTCATTTGCTAATGCGAGGCTTGGAGAGTGATTTGTGCCTACCGGAGGTGGTTTTGAACAAGGAGATATCGAAATCAGAGCCGAAGAATAAGCGATCCCGTAAGCACGTGGTCCATGAAGAATCGCCAACTCCACCGCCGCAATCAAAGTTGGACCCAGCGACGGTTCTCATCACCCAAGTTCTCCCAGCCGCAGCGCAGCTCCATCTCACCACCTGGCGTAGCCAGGTTTGTGAAGAAATTCGTAGCATAGCGAATCGAATTTGGCCCAAATCCGGTGCTGGCGGAAGCGACTCCTCCTCCCACTTGCGTCCCTCTGCCACATGGCAACGTCGTCTTGATGGTAAGCCTACGCCTCTTTAAGGGTTCAGTACCTCTCTTCCCTTTTAGCTGCTCAGCCTATAAACGTTGCGATTTCACCCGCCTATTTGGCTCATCCGGTGGGACATTTTTTCCTCCAATATCACGCTCTCTTTGCACTGGAACGTCGTGAATGGACGGTTCTCCGAGCTCTCCTCAAGGCTGCAGCAGGGGCTGCTCAAGCAAGACCCTCAAAAGCGCCCCGTTCATCGAAATGTGTATCTTCTTCACCGATGCCTGCGTCTTTAAACCAGCTCACAATCGGATTCCGCTGGCGTCCGGATTGTCTGCAAGCAATTTCATTAGGAATTGCATCTCTGCCTGTCTCCTCGGACGACTCAACAACAGGAAGTGGTGCGTCGGTTCCATCAACGCCTGCTACGTCTGACGGAGGCAGTGGTAGTGGATTTATGTCGGAAAAGTCGTCTGCCGGAGCCACTGATCCCTCCCCGGCTTCCTCCACAACAGGTGCGACCTCGCCCCTCCCTTCTGCCACAGCTGTGTCCACCATTGCAAATAATGCTAGCTTTTCCACTGTGACTCGCGCGGAGCTAGCTAGCCTGCTCCGCACCAGCCTGCCTCTTCAAAGCGATCTCCAACTCCTGGTTCTTGCACAGTGCGCTAGGTTGGTCCCTGCAACACCCTCTACTCCAACCACCCCAGGCTCAACGGGTGCGGTCACTCCGATGCCGAATTTCTTCTCCACTACCGAAATGGGGGTGTCTACGAATGTTGCACCTCGAAGTGTTAGTGAAAAGGAGAGATTACTCAATGCTTTGTCTCGGCACGTGGAGTATCCGCCCCAAGAAAGTAGTAGTGGTGCGGGAGAGGATCATTCTGTAGTCTCTCCTCCTCTCACACCTACGGGATTCAAATCGTCCAACGCGAAGGTTGTGGAAGCTCTCGAAACTCTTCGGCGGGAGTTGGAACGATCCACAGTGCATAAAAGCATCTTTATTTTGTTATCCTTATCCCATACAGTAGTTTTATAAGTGTATATTTTCCCTCATTAGTCCGCCGGGACGATTTCAATGATGGGGACATCGAAACTGGCTTCTGGAATGTCGGCAACACCGCTGAGTCCGTTGAGTGGTGGAGGAACAATGTCGCAGCAGCAGTGTGGGATGGCTTTACCGAGTAGACTTATGCCACCTCCAATGCGTTTTGTCCCACGCTCTGGTGGAGCTCGCTACGTGGCAGGGATGAATACGTTCCCCATGGCAACACCTCTAACCAATCCTGGGTTGTCAATGCCTCCACCGCCGTCACCACTAGCACCCCCGCCTGGGAGACTCCTGCCGTCGCCACCGTTAGCGGATTATCGACCGCCGTCGCCCGGTGTCGACGCATCTTCGGCAGTTGCTGGAAGCGGTAGCACTGGCAGTAGTTATCCCACCTATGCGACTCCAATGGGAACAGATATGGGGGAGGGAGGATGTGGATTGGGCAGCTACTCGGTGTCATTGTCACCGACTGGAGATTTAAGGCGCTACGCTGCTCCGATGGAATCACATTCGCCGTCATCACCGCCGCAGCCGCCGGCATCACCGTGAAAATGGATGTTTGCTGTTATTGTTGTACAGTCGGGTTTTCTTGATTTCATCTCTTTTTTCTCATTCTGGTGTTTCTACGATTACTAGCTGGGGGGCGCATTAAATTGAGTTGTTATCCTAGCTATGGCCAAGGGAGACGCGTAAAAGATGTCGACGGGTGTTTGTTTGAAGTGTTCTTGCGCAAATTGGGGGTCGGGGTCTGTTCGAACTCAATTCACGGGCCCAATTATGGCAATACGATGAGTTGCCCAGGGTGGCGAGCCTCCCAGTTTTGGTATTTCTTGCTTTACTCCAGCGGGTTAATCCTCTGGCTAGGGGTATAACCTCCCAGCCCTTCCGTACGTCAACAGTGGATCTTCCTCCTCAGTAGTGTGTCCTGTTAAAACTTCATCCAAAAGAAAACTGCGGTGACGTGCGTGTTTAATCTACAAAGATGCATAGCCTGGTCATGTCTATTGACAAACAACGTCATGCGAGAGGGGGGTTTTCGCAGATGGACGGGTCTGGGGAGGCTCAACAAAATGGATAGCATAGGGCTTACGTTCGTGACCATACCGAAATTCGAGAGGCTATTTTATATCCGGCCTTCAATTAAAGACCTCTGGCGCGGAACCTGTGCTCCCAGAGAAGTAGCCTTTGGGGTAAGAGCTACATTCGTTGTAGAGCATTGCCTAGCCTTGAGTGGTGTGAATCAGCATAGTTTTAAATTTATCCCTCCCAATAAGGCAAAGATATTAGAGAACTTAACTCTACTTACTAAAGGACCAATATAACGTATTAATGACTTTTAAATGAGCAAGTTTTATCATCACTAGGATAGTATGATGAACAACGCTCCATTCCCCTTGGGGAGTTTCCAGACCATCGATTTGGATGTAGTAACCACTGCAGAAGTTTGACCAAGGTAAGACGACGAACAACTCTGCAAAGGAAAATTGCATAGTAGTGCGATACTCTGTTTAAATACGCTTCAAAATTTGAGGACCCTTCGTTTTCCAAAGGTCGCTATTTGTCTGTTTGGCATGATCATTCGCTGCATTAGGACACTACTTCGGTTGCTTTGGTGAATCATTACTACTACAGCAGAAGTAACAAAGTTCTAAAAGCAGGTTAAACATATTAAAGTACTTTAAATATCTCAAGACAAATAGCCTCCCTGTAGTTTCATTCAAAATGGTAAGTTTGTTTGGCCTGTATTGTGTTACAATTCAGTTTTGTGGGGAACACTCATTAAACAATTCGTCTAGGCATTGAAGCTAATAGATTGCTGCTTTGAAAAAGGCATAAGTTCCATTGGCTGAGATTTAGACATTATTGCCATCAAAACCTTAAAAAGTAGTATAAATTAATGAATAAATGTCTTTTTTGATTTGTTTTTGTAAAAATTGCAACAGCATGCCTAAATCTAAAATACGGTGTTTAAGTTTGTTTTAGCGCACCATTTCTATCTTGATGTTTATATGCTTGCCTATAGTCACGTCAGCGGTCTTCAAATCTGTTTTCTAATGTTTTGAAGTTTGATTCAAGAAACTGTGTTTTTCCTGAGCATTTGGAACCAAATACCAGTAGGCTTTGTTACATGAGTCTTTTAATATATGCGCTGTAATCGCTACCCTGCATTTATTTATTGCAACTTGCTTTGGTTAAACTAATACGGAATTTTTTGACGGTTGCTAGTGTTATGCAAGCATACCCTTGGGCTTTTTAAGAAGCACAATAGCATACTTGTAGAATTACTAGGATTCCTAGTGCCATCGAATGTCTTTTATTGCTGTGGTTTGTTACCAGATGTAGCTGAATTTGGGCGTCCTGATAATAATTGGCTGCTTACATTATTAATAATCATTTCAAGAATTGGATATCCTCTCCAAGCCTAAAGCTTGTCTTCTATGGTATGTCTTTGTTCATGATTATGATACCACGAAGTAGCAGCAATTTTAATAGGACATTTTAGCGTATAATTGTCTAGTTCTTGCTGTACATACCCATAATCCTTGTTCATTTTTTGCATCTGCTTGATGTCATATCATTAGAAGAACAAATTATTGTTATTTCCTTGGCAAAAAAACTCAGTGGCTTTTCTCACCGTATCATTAAAACATGCATCAGCGTATAAATTTAAAGCAATATTGCTTTTTTCGGAGATGAACTTGTGAAAATTCAGTGGATTTTTTCCACTGCCAGTTCTAAACTTGGTGTCTCGGGGTTTTCTACCGGGATTTATATGGTCTCTATCAAAAATCTGCTATGCTGCTATGCTTTATTAGTTTGGGGTGGAAAGATGAGGAGTCGTTATTTTTTTCTTCATTTTAGAGATGACATCAACCTCAAGCGATATTGTGGCCCTGGGAACTGTTATCAAGGATCGGTGGAAGGTGAGCAAAAAGCTCGGTGGTGGGGGTTTCGGTGAGATTTATGAAGCGTTGGATACCATGACGCAACAAAAGGTTGCCATCAAGGTGGAGTCCTCGCAACAGACTAAACAAGTGCTTAAAATGGAGGTCGCTGTTCTCAAGCGTCTACAGGGCAAACCCCATGTCTGCCGTTTCATTGGGTGCGGTCGAAATGAGCACTACAACTATATTGTCATGACTTTGCAGGGTCGCAATCTCGCCGATCTGCGGCGTTCCACAAGACGCGGTTACTTCTCTATATCTACTACGGTTCGATTGGCACGACAAATCCTCACTGCTATTGAAAGTATACACTCGGTGGGATTTCTACATCGTGATATTAAACCCTCCAATTTCGCTCTTGGAAACGGTGTCGGCCCAGGTTCTGTCAGTCCAAGAAGTATTGTCATGCTTGACTTTGGTCTAGCGCGTCAATACACCACTACTGGCGGTGATATTCGACCTCCTAGACAGGTCGCTGGTTTTCGTGGAACTGTGCGCTACGCCTCGGTCAATGCTCACCTTAACAAGGAGCTTGGAAGGCAGGATGATCTCTGGTCACTCTACTATATGTTAGCCGAGTTCATAACCGGTGAACTGCCCTGGCGCAAGACGAAGGACAAAGAGCAGGTTGGCATCATGAAACAGTCCTTTGATCAAAACCAACTTCTTAAATTTATGCCTCGCGAATTTCGCGCGTTCCTTGAACACATTCAGAGTCTGACCTACTTTGATAAACCTGATTATCAGTATCTGCAGTCGCTGCTCAACAACTATATGGAAAGACGCTCTATCAATGATAGTGATCCCTTTGATTGGGAGGTCACAAATGATCACTCTGGTGCCATGAGTGAGACCAACCAGCATCACATGAACCTCCCAGCTAACGGCAATGCAGAAAATAACCGTGGGACCACTGATGCTAAAGCTACTAGGGGTTCAGTTCTGGGTGCTAACGGGGCTGTAGCTCCTACGGCCAGTGGCGCCGGTCTAGTGGTAACCAGTGGATTCTACTCTGGTGTTCGGGCTATGGCCTGCTCTGCTAAAATGCAAACGGATGCCTCCGCGGTCACAAATGGTGGTAACGTCTGTCCCGGTGGTGCTGGCTCCGGTTTTGGAGGCTCCTCTCCTAATGTGTATAAGCTTGCCGGAGGCAGCGGAGTTGCTAAACGCTCCGTTGAAGAAGCAGTAATCAATAACAATGGGGACCAGACCCGCGCGACTGCGGCGGCTTCATCAACTGCGGCAGTTGCTGGATCTGTCAGTATCCACAAAATGCCCTACTCTTCGTACTTCCGTTCAGGTGGTGCTAACAACTCTACCACTCCGCGCTACCTGAAGGAGGTGAAGGCAGCCACTAGAACGCGGGATCAAAAGACAACAATTTCACGGCCCTCCAATCTGAGTAAACCGCGAGAGGAGGGGGAGAGGAAGCCGCCTTCAGACGAGGGTGCAAATAACAAATCGATTTTATGGAGTCGTCGACCCATTAGCGCGAGCACCAGCAATATTCGCGGCAGCATTGGACCTGCAGGTAGTACCGCCAGTCTCACTAATATCGGCCGAAACGACACTAGCTGCACTCATGCGGTTGTGGTGATGGTGGACCAAGAGGGTATCCCAGACGTAACTCGTGCTGGGGCCTATACTTTCGCCAGTCAATGGGGTGGCACTGGTGGAGAAGGAGAGAGTGGTAATGACTCGAGAATTTCCGAGGATGAGGCAGAAGCTGGCGCTGGAGGCGGTGGTGGTGGCGTCGCTTCCCTAGCCAAACGCCTTCATGGTGAATGCGCAGAACCAGCAGAATGTCATCTGCCCCCCCCACCACTATCCCCTGGCGAGACCAATGCAGACGAATGTAATAACAATCATGGTCTCACTTCTGGGGTGCACAAATCTACTCTTCCACGTCTCTACATGCCATCTCTCGCCACACCCGCCTTCACTCCGCAACTCTACTCTCGCTCACCCTCAATCTCCTCTCAAGGAGGTGTTGGTCGCAAACTCCAGACCGCGTCAAATCGGCGTCGGCGCTTAAGTTCGGACATTCGAGCCAAGTCACGGACTCCGGAAACCACTTCGCTATTACCCCCACGTTGCGTTGGGTCTTCGGGTTCGATTGTGGCCACTCCTGGTAGTGAGAGCAGTGGCTATCACTCTTCCTATCAGCATCAGCATCCTCCGATGCCAGAATTCTCACTACCTGCAGGGCATATGCGCTCCTGGCCACCAGAAACTGTGGCTCGAAAAGTCTCTGGCCTAGCGTTGAGACGGCCCACAGGTCTATTGCCGACTGCGCGGTTTCCAACAGTCCTGACAAACGTCACCACGTGTTTGGTCTCCACGGAGACACCACGAGAGTCGGTACCGACTCTGGATTCTCCCTCCGATGTTAGGGAGACCTTGGAACCGCAACGAATCACGGTAGGGATGGAAGAGATATCTGCCGTGCCAGCCGTTTCAATGCCGCCCTTCACTGCTAAACCACCGCCTTGTCAGGACCCACCGCAGGAGGTACTTGTGCTCGGTGAAAACACGGAGGAGCAGGAAGGAGAGGCGGAGGTGAAAGGAATCATAGTGAGTTATTGACTTTTCCACCGCTCTGGTTAAAATGAGTCCTTAGTGTTCAAAGTCTAGCATATTAATTATGGGAGGTATTCTGCTGCTTTTTCTCTCCATATGTCTCTACTTTTGATACCTTGAGCTCTTGGTTCTTGCCTTTTATATGGAAAGCGAAGTATTGCCAATGGTTGTCCTCTAGTGGTTACGCATCAACGTTAGCTGAAACAGTACATGCGTGCTACTTTTTAGGGATCAAATTTCAGCTTGATTCTCATCGCTTTGCACACCTTTATCGGATTTTAAAATTGCAATTTTTTTGTTGTTCATGAAGCTTTTGGCCCCTTCTTGAAACTCTACACATTGCGTTTGGTTCATTCTGCCAATAACGGCAATTAGCATCCGCCTTATGAGATTTTCCCGAGAAGTTACCCTTTTTGTAGGATTCCAAAGTGTTTGTCGGATTTCGGCCTTAGGGAATTTGGTTTAACGTATTTTAACTTCTCTTTTCTCCCACTGTCTTTGTAAAGATGTTTTTATTCTGTTCAAGAAATTCGGTGGCAGTGGAAATACATGCCCTCTCAACTTTTTTTATCTGATAGTAGTAAAGCATTTATTTTTTGGCTTCTTTAATCGCTGGAAATTTAGTTTGAACTTGGAAACGTAAGTACTAGCGTTTTCGCTTATGAAGACATTCTACGTAGTTTTTTTGCTCATAGTTTTTTATTATAAGGCCAGTTCCCTTTCATTTTATTGACTCAAGTATGTGAAATTGCACAAGTTTGCTTAAAGTTCCAGGTTCGTTAGTGAATCAAACATATTTTTCGGGATTCTACATCTCCCCATCCTTCTAGAATAAATTGTGCTGAATTTATAAAACAGCCAATTCTATCTAAGGAAAAATAGTTCTATTATGCAAATATCAAAGAAATCGCCCCTTATTCCATCAAATAGTTGTCTGGGGGTGTGGTTTGTTATGACTGTCCTCCTAGTCCTGGGTTGGAATTACTTCACCTTTTCGGTGAGCCACAGACATCCTAACAACCGTTGTTCATTGATTCCCTCATTCAGTTGTTGAATCATCTAACTCATCTTAATCGGCCCATTTGGGTGCGTCGATTAGCTCTAGTATTCCCACAAGTTGGTGTTGGTACGATCTCTTGTGCAGAAAAATCCAATTACCGGATGCATTGTCGAAATGTTGAATTTTTCAACTTTTCTTGTGTGTATGCGTGCCGGAAATTTTAACACCTTTTAAGTAAGTTTTATTTTTAATCTATGGAAGTTGATTTGGCTGAATTGAAAGGCGGTAAATTTAGTTGAAAAAAATATCAAGAGGGACCAAAAGTTATTAATTGATGGAGAAAATATGATTGTATTTATGGTGGTTCAATTGCTGGGATTGTTGTAAATCATATGCAAAATAATCTGCTTCACCTTTCTTTTAGGAATCACGATGCTTGTTATTATTTTTTCCTCCTTTTCTTCACAAGACAAAATAAGCATCTTCACGTGAGGTAAAACTGCGAATTTGGTGTCTTCTGTAATTACGTTTCTCTAGTCTCATTCTCCTTCCGTAAGTCCTCAGTGAAACAACTTGGAAAAGATGGCAATTTGTGACGCAAACCAAATTTCTTCTCTCCCGATATACACTTTTTTAGGCTTACAAAAAGGGGCGATTCACAAAGTTAATAAATAGAAAACAGTTAATTTTGAATTTCCACTTGTAAAGGATTGGTAATTGTAAGCAATACACGAAAATAATGTTAAAAAATACTTTGATAAGTGAGATGTCGCGACATAAACGCATATTAGTCACTATGAAGCTCTCAAGTCTATGTTATCTCCTTTCCAAGTGAATTTGCATTGACTTTTTCACCTTAGCTTCTGTCTCAAAGAATAAGCTCTCAATTTATGTTTCACCGAGCTAAAGGCAGATGGCATCATTAATGTCATTTCTCGATATATGTGCTTGTATGCATTGCCTATATGTGGTTTCCCAGTTCTTGATTTTCGTGCAAAGACCAGTACCACTTCATTGTGGTGTTTACACATCCACCTACACACACGGATGTAAGTTGAACATGAAAAATAAAGCGGTGTATCTTCACGTTCCTTTCATTCACTCCAGGGTCGTTGGTAGGGTAGGCCTGTAGGAAAACCAAAAAGTGCTAATTTAATGTAAAATTACAAGCTTAAGCATGAATTTATTATTCCAGAAAGTGAGTACCTGTTTTGAAGCATTCCAGTGAAAACGAGAGATTTTTATCACCTAAACTGTTCATAAGAATTACCTTTGAGGAAATTCTTTCACATCTAGTGCAATTCGTCTAATTATTTAACTTCAATTTGTTCACTCATTTGCAACCACTGGAACCTACTTGATGTTGGTTCGCGTCTCTCATACAGCAGAGGATCAACTCATTTTCTTGTTTTCAATCTCCGAGAGAGAATTTCTCCAACCAACGGACAATGAGCCGTGTGTACGTCTGCTGTCTGAACACTACTCTTTGATGCTTGAATGTCTGCCTTACGTATCCACTTTGTACTCCGTATTCAGAGGCATTATCAAGTTTTGACTTTTCTCGGACCTTATATTATTTTGTAGGTATCATATTCGTGGAGCCTCATTGCACTATTAAGCACTTATTCCATCCTACCAAAGTTCCCTTTCTTAATAGGAATTGTTTTGCTTATTCTCTCGTCAATTCGAATAAAGTTATTTACTTTTAGATCTCTAGCATACACATTCGACTTATTTATTGGTTGGGCAAGTTAACGTGGTGTCTTTGCCAAATTGTATTATCACCTGTTAATTGGAATTACCCAGTCGAGCCCATAGCCCACCCCACCACACCTTTCCGCATAATCCACATTTGTCAAGGTCTCACTTCTCACAGCACCTAATGCCTTCTCTCCTGTCGCAATTGGGAGCAACTTGGCTTTCGTCAACTGCCCACATGGGACACAATTAATGCTCCAACGGTGATGTGACTAATTCACCCGCAATCGCGGCTCTACTGTGGGGTGTTTGTGAAAGTGTGAACTTGTCGTGAGGGCAGGTCGTCGTGCGCACACCATTGTCGTGAGGACATGTGACTGAGTCAATGCCAGTGTCAGTGTCGACACCAGGTCAGTGTCCTGCCCCCCTTCCAGCGCATTCACGCACGCAGCAGTGGTGACCACTTCTGGCTGTCAAGACGTGGACGTGGCAGTTTGTGCTTCACATAGCCTAGACATAGACATGTGCATTCAATCGTTGTTCGTAGCCTTGATCACATCATTGATGACCAAATGGTTGCGTTCTTCAGTTGTATCAAGGATGAGGAGGAATCACGGACCACGCACCATGTCGCGTCTTTGGTTGGTGTCTCCCTGTCTTTGAAGGGCTAACAGTGATGCAGCATTCCTTTCCCAAGTCATCACTTTATTTCAAGTACAGTTTGGGTAGTAAGGTAGTGACTCAACGTTCTGCCGACCTCTGGCCTCCAGTCTCCAGTCTTCGGCCTCTAGCTCCTACCACCTAACCATGCCATATTCGGACGTTCTATCACATAAACGAGACTGCATAATGCAAGCACAAATACTTCTATTTACTCAGTTGCGCACAACGAATGAGGCCTTTCGACTGGTTTATGAATCAGTGACGAGTGTTTGGATGCACGTTATTTTTCCTCTTTTCCATTTCATCATGTGCGATTTGTGACTGGTGATTTTGTGTGTCTATTTCGGGCGTTTGTTTCACACGATGGTGTTGTCAAGTTACTTGGTCACCGAGTGGGTCAAAGTGTGTAGGCAGGGTACTTGCAATGCTGTTGCCTCCAACCGAGTGGGTGCTCTTTGTCCCATGCAGTATGGGAGCGGTAGAACCAGGCGATTGGTCGTGGGAAAGCAACGTCGTGGACCGCGGGTGTGACTTGTGCTCTGTACTCAGTGAAGCAGTGGAGTGACTTCTTTCACGATGTGCTGTGCTTCCCAAAGTTGGCAGCTCACGCACCTCACCACACCTTCTAGGGTTGATGTGGTGGTGGTGGTGGTGGTGGTGGTGGTGGTGGTGGTGGTGGTGGTGGTGGTGGTGGTGGTGGTGGTGGTGGTGGTGAGTTCGCCTGCATTGCATGACCTTGAACTCTCTTTAACCGATGAATGTTGTTAACGCCCTAAGTATTAAACGTGTCTGTGTGCTTTAAACACTGTCTGATCTGATCAGCCCTGATTAGCAGCTGCAGGCGTGAAAAGTGTGAGATGCTTTGGGAAATGTGGTGACTGGGGTACAACCTGCTGAAGTGTTTCTAGAATCAAAGCTTAAGCTTGTCAAATCGGGACCTTTTTTACGGAAACTGAATTTCCTATGACTGTTGTCAAATTGTCGATTTCGTGTTTCATTTTTTTCAGAAAACAATCCTAGCTGTAATATCATATCATATTGTTTTACGCCACTTTCGTTTATTGAATGGTTCAAATAAGCAAAATTAGTATTAACGTTTGTGGGCTACCTTTCCTCTTTCTGTTCCCTTTGCTTTCACAAATGGATTTTTTGAGTTTGTATTTATGACCTCGGCTGTTTGAGACAGAATTACTCAAAAATGCCGTTGTTTAATCCTGTTTGTTTATTTCCTGCGTTGGTTTTTTCTATCACTACTTTTCCGGGCGTTTGGATAGCCCTATTACCTGTCAACGTTTCAATGAAATTCCACATTCCGTTTCAAAATTATCAGTTTCTTCTATACCAAGTCGGTTATGCTTGGGGCCTGGTTCAAAGTAGCTGCTGCTATGGTATGAATTTTTGTGAATTGGTAGTCTACGTGAGGCTTATTTGGCATTCTCATTGTCTTTTTTATGGCGCTTACGACTTGACATATTACAATTTTTTCCACTTTTTCTGCTTACCGATGCTTTGGTACTCTACTCATTAAATTGCTTTACTTGATCTCTTTTGGGTCAATGCCTGTTACTGGATTAGGATGAACGGTACCTCAGGCGTTATGCCGTCTTAGGTGTCTTCTCCTCTCCAATCAAATGTTTGTCGGCATAACAATTCTGATGTATCTGATATCATTGCTTTCTTCAAAAAAGGAACACCTTTAAAACCGACACTTTTTGGACTAAATTCAATTAATTTTTAATTATGGAAGGTCTCGCTTACTTCCTCATCTGGTGCCTTTAGAATGAAGCACGTGGATTCTCTTCACGATGATTACCATCGAGTTTCATAAAAGTACTTATCTAACGGGCGGTGATGGGTATTTTAGAATTCAGCTTCATACCTTCTCTTCCTTTGAGAAGGCAAAAAATTCAAAAAAAACCGGTTTTTAAGACATTGAAATGGGCAGCAATAGCCAAGATTCCAAAACAGATTGCAGAATAATCTAGATACATGGGAGTTCAGATAAATAGATAGATAGGTCGTGAAGTAGTTCAAACACGCAGAATTTGCATATATTTCAGGCTGAAGGAGGCGAACATTCTCTCCGCTCAACACTTGATCGTCCTCACGTGGGTCCAGAAGCGGTACCCTCTGGAACCCCCGATTCCACGACCAATGTTGTGGAACCACCCTGTGGAGCACATCAAGAGACGCTTCCAGCTCCCATTCTCGCCCCCACCACTTAAGAACTGGGATCTCGCACTCCGTATCCACATTTTTTGTCCCTCATTGTAGATATCCCTCTTATTCTGTCTTCATTTATCTTCTCATTTGTACATCCTAATTTATTCCTTCCCTATGACGCACTCATCCGTTTTATTTCACATGTTGGAAAAATTTACACACACTTTCACCAAAAAAAACGTGCACAGAAAACAAACCTAGAAAAAAAACCCGTGGAGTTGCAGAAATAGTGACGAGCGGGTGCTTACTGTCTTTCATTTCTCTCTATCTCTCCTCCTCCGAGTAAGCGACCTCTGCCGTCACCGTGAAATCAAAAGGTAGTCTCAAAAGCTGTGCTCATACCCCATCCTCTCCTAGGTTGCTGATTTCTTTACGCTCCCCTTCTTCATCCCCCAAGCTAGAGTCTTTCAGTCCTTGGGATGACTGTGATAGACGCTGAGACAGAAGTGAATGCTGTGTTGTTGGCAAATCCCATCATTCCCTCCTTTACCCCCACCTCCTCCCTCTTCCCTCCTCCTCTGTCTGTCAAACTCCAAGCCAGAAAGTCTTATTTTGCCTGCGGATGAGACTACTCTAATGTATTTCTTCTAAAAGTACATTTTAAGGCAGCCTTGTTTCTACCGTCGGCCGCAGTGCATGGCTGGAACCTTTATGTCTCTCTCTATGTCTCCATGTTCTCCTCCCTCTCTACCTCTCGATCACATACTTGAAAGCCAAAACTCGCACCCACACTCGCCTTTCGTTTTAGGGATTACACTGTTCGAATATAATTACATACTAGCTCGATAGGGGTTAGAGCGTATGCACTTCAACTGTCGTTCCTCCCACTGGCAATTTCGAGGCGTACTCGACGGAGGGATTTCATTATCAGGGAGATAGGTTTGTCCCTCTTAATGGAGTGGGTGGGCACCATCACCACTAAACAATACTAGGTTATTTCACTTTTTTTGATGCCTTTCAAATTCATAGATTGAGAAGAGGTGGAAAGTGGGTTTATCCGGATTCCATGAAACTGTAGGTGTGTGGATTTTATTCTTCGAAATTCCCGAGAAATGTACACTTGACCAAGGTCAAGGGAAAGAACCCTTATCTATCCACTTTATCTGGGAGCGTGCTTACGGCCACCTTGGGCGAAAAATATGCAAGCTTACATTGAAGGCTTTTTGGCCAGAGCATGCAGGAATGCTAGGACACAGGATTTCCACAGCTGGGAGATGTTTGCTACATGCGAACTGATCGAGGGCTAGGTCGGTTGTCACTTGTCCAATTAACTCCTGAAAAGTGTGTGTAAGGAGAATGTGGCAAGGAAGGGGGAAAAATATCTTTTCCCCTTTGATGGGCTTGGATTACAACAGGCTGAAGGTCCCCATGGCCGATGGGGGGTGGGCGTCGGCGAAGACCGATCAGCTTGTGTGTTGGAAGCCAAATTTCCAAATAAATCTTAAAAGACTACGTGGTGCGTCTATTAGTTTGTTATCAGTGGTGGTGTGGAGGGAGGGGGCGTGGAGGATTAAATCAGTGGCAAGATTGGACCGAAGTAGTTCCTGTCTCCATCGTGCCTAAATGAGTGTATGAAGCGTGTGTACGATGCCCAAATTCATGTTTTAACAGTTAAATTTAACTCTCCAAATTCCCAGCGAAAGTAAAAGGAGTTTGAATTTGCTAAATTCTCATCAATTTCGATGTTTTACCATCTTTTTTTTAAAAAAATTGCCTTGGAAACTGTACTAACAGACAAGAATATTAATTCATTCTGTGATGCTAGAATGGGAGGTAGGCTAACGACCTTGATGAAAGAGGAAAAGAAGTCAGAAATTGTAGTTTAATTGCTGCATTTCTTCACGGACAAAAATGTAGAGTAAATTGATAAGCTAATGTTACCGTTGTTCCACCTAATAGTCTAGTCCTGGTGTCAACACAGGAAAAAAGGCGCATGAAGATAGTGCCACGGAAGGATATCCATCAGGAATAGCCGACGACATGCCCGTTGGGTTAATAAACACTGCTATTCACACGGTCTTCCTCACCACTTTTTGGTTGTTCACCATTACATCGAATGGCTTATGGCGTGCTTCCTCGTGAAAGAGGCGGAGAACACACACCAGGCATGGCATGCGGTGTCGACTAACACCACCGATTGAGTAATTGATGTGGGTGTAAACGGCTCAACTGTTCTCGACACATTCCTCTCAATTTGTTCTGGCCATTAGGGTCACGTACTTTCTGATCATCAAGGACGGAGGGTTTATAGACGGTTCCCTTTGGATGCCTCACTTTCTCCAAAGACTATACACACCTGGCGACAGCCTTTCGCAACCTCTGCCTAACCGACTAGGTAGAATTCCATTCACGGGGTTCAAGTGATTTTAGGCGGTTTGGCGATTTAAAGTGATGAGAAAATATTAAGGAAACAAAACAAGGATAGATCGGCGTATGTCTGTGCTTCATAGGCGGTTGCATGTCTTTCCAGAATATTTTCAACAAAAAGCACAATCACCCAGAACATCTCACCAACTTTTGGTGGCCTGAAACAGGGGTAGAAATTTTTTTTATCCTTCTTTAGCACTGGAAAGTACCATGATCGGAAGGAAATGACTCAAACTCAAGGTGGACGACCACTTTGCTGACTCTTCACTTTGCAAAGCTTGTAAGATGGTGAAAAATTTGCCACAGCAGGCGTTCTGACACTTGGCATATGAAGCGATCCTGCGTCAATCTATGAAGACTAACTTTGCTTTTAGCGCAATGAATTTGATGTTACTTTCGAATGATCACTTATCTCCTGTCAAAGTGACTCTTACAAAAGGAGGGGGATTAGGAGGGAGCGGATCATTTCCCCCAAAAGTAACTTCCGCATGATAATTGGAAATGAATGTTGGTCAGCCCTCCTTCTCTAAAAAACGGGATCTAAGGCGAATGACAGCTCCAATGATTGCCACTTGTGTAACAAACACTTTTGCCTGAATCAAAGACAGTAAAAATAAACTCTACTACAAGTAACCATTGGGTCCTTTGGGCCAGATAGATGACAGAAAAAGAGAAAAAGCAGGTCTATTCTACAGCTCAAATGATATTTTTTCTCTTTTGTCATAAATAAGAAGGCATTTTCATAGATGGAATATAGTTATCCTTTGTGTCTACTAGCAGGAATAACCAGTCGCATTCGTGATTAATTCGTTTCTCGACCAGTTGGAAAAAAAGGCAGTATGGAAGGTCTTCCTCAAAGTTGGAAGGATTCCTCCTTTCGTAAATCAGGAGGAACCCCAATAGTATGTTACTTTACTAGTCTACTATGCTAATTAGTTTTCGCAGTTTTTAGACCTCTCCACGTCGACCACGACAACCACGTGATGTAGCAGTTTCCAGCCTCGCTTACATAGTAACGCAATTTGCTAATTTGTTTATTACGAATGTGAATACAAAACATTGGCATTGTCCACAAAATGCATAGGCATGGTGACAGCACTGAACCCAATCACAGAACCATTGGCTAGCCGTCAATGGAATTCACGTCTTGCGCTCGATGCATGCGAGGTCAAATTGGGAAAACATACAGAACCGTTACTTGGGTAATGTTATTCGCGTCCGTATGTGCGTTTGCGTCAGCTGTTGTGGGTGTTCATGTGCAAACAGGCGAGAAAAAAAGGAGAGAGGCCACCAGGCCACGCGACTGTGCGCATTCATCGGATCTTGTTTCGTTACCAAGACAAATAGACTCCGTTGCATTCAATAACCCGTAGCTATGCTTCTATAAGGTATGCATACACATGGGCCATGCAACATGGGTTTTACGAAGCAAGTGGAAGTGTAATTAATAAATTTCATTAAGAGTTTCTCATTGTTAAAGTAGCCCATTTCATTGTGAAATAATTCGTGGCATTAAAATATTGCAACGCTTATGCGAATTATGTCTCTTGCACAGGTCATTAATTACATGTCATTACCTTATTTATTGGCTTGTTCATTTTAATTAACTTATATTCTCTGAAGTGTGTAATTCTAGTTCCAATTAAATCCTGTTTAAAAGAAGAAAAGTGATAAAATTAATCCTTTAATCCGATTGGTGGATAGATGTTTCCAAGCCATAGTAGTGCCTTCTATTAAAAACCACTGATTTTTTGCATTCAGCGGAGCTGTCGATCTTCTTCTACCTCATAAAAATGATTTGGCAACCATAATATGACATCACTATCCCTTTGCCCACACCGGATTCCCTGCATTTTTGGCGACGTGTGACATTTCTATATTTGGTCACCTGACCAGTACGTAAGGGGACGGTACCTTCGAGACACGTGTGAATAATTCTGTCGCCATACCCACCACCGTTTGCAAGCCTCAATTTACATGTGATTTTCGGCAAAACTTTAAGCCTAGGTGGTATTCACTTAATCACACCTGTAAATGCGTTGGATTTGTGTGCTTTCACAAACATCGACGTGTGTTTACGTAGCTGCTCTGCTATTATCGGCTTTTGTACGGTAGAACAACACCATTTTATGCGTTGACTTTTTTCAAGGCTCAAAAGGCTAAGATCTTGGCTAAGATCTACCAAACTTGTCATCTTCATCGATGGGCAGAGCATCACGGAGGTTTTTGACACAGCCAAAGCTAGGAGCATACATATGATTAATAAAAAACATATCTCTAAGTATTTGCTAAATCCTCATTTAGAAATACAACGCATTTTAATCCCCTTAAAGAGATTTGTGGTTAACGGTGGTACCAACTTAACATTTCGACTAAAGTGCGTCCTCCGTTATTAACGGCGGTACTTTCAATTAACCTTTACGTTACCATAACATTTGGTGGCTATGGCAACATGAGAGACTCTCTTGTGATGTGGGAAAAAACGTATTTAGCTACAAAAAGTGAGGGTCGGGCACTGCGCTCCACCCTATTATTCGTAAATTTACACAAAAATCTCCTCGTTACCCTTACTTGGCGACTTGCAAATTTCGATCAGCCAAGTCAAAAAGCTGCGCTATGCACCCAGGCAGCTCTGAGTTCTCAAATCAAAACAAAAGTTTTCTTATTTGTAAGCAGCATTTTTGGACAGAATATCACTACAGAGAGGGGGTAGCCAATTTGTACCTACTTTGCGTAGTGGTTCCCATTGCCGATTTGCGTTCTACCTCCAAATAACCGCTCGCCTCCTATTGGTTCATTGACCCCGCCAGGTTTAAAATGCACCGATTCAGAATCTCCTTCGGCCGAGTTGCAATACATATGTGCACTGATTGATAGCGCCTATTTGACTTTGAATTGTCTGGATCTTCCCATCCATTTGGCGTTCACTACGCATAATTTATAGGGATAAAAAAACTAAAAGAAGCGCAACACTGCCAAAAGTGGAAAAAGGGAGAAAGGAGGAGTCATTACGTTAAACAGACTTTACGCAACTGCATTTGTTTAACTAAGAAAGAAGGTCCATTTAAAGAGAATATGAAGGATCACATTTCTGTGCACAGAGGTGGGTAGCCGCCTGATCGATTCGAAGTAGATTGGATTACCTATGGGTGGATTCGTATTCTTACACACGGTCCTGTTTCCGCAAGTTTTATCTAAAAATAAAATAAATTGGATTTCGCATTATTAGCCATGAAATAAACGAAGGTAAGAAATGCATTGCCCGAGAAAAATTGAGACAAGAGGCAACACTAGTGAGGGAATGAGAGATCGTCATGAAAAATTTATGGACCAAAATCATAAAGTGGTTAATGTTGGGAAGG